>NW_010140643.1:0-74075 GCF_000699245.1 Pterocles gutturalis | reverse complement strand
TTTCCCAAAACAACTATTCAGTTCTTTCTTTTTGCTAATAATTTGATGCAAGTGAGCTTTTATTTCTTTCAGATCACCAGAAGTATATCATCCCAACTACTGTGAGTAATCTACTGTAATCACTCCAGAGAGATCTGGTGATCTTCAAGCACTCTGCATCTCCTAGGGTGAGGCCTGAAGGTCACTGCTTTGTCTGAGACATTTACCTTGCTTATTGCAAACCCGAAGACTTCTTCAAAGTAAGCAGGCTGACTTATAAGGAGCAAATAGAAGGTCCAGCTTCTGCAAAAGTTTGCCACAATGATTGCATAAACTGGCATTGAAGTGAAAAATCTCTTCCAAGGAGTACTAAATTTCTAGGAAAAATAAAAAAATAATAATAAAAAAATTGAAGGCATTTTTGAGTAGGCAGAAGGCAGAAAGAGCCCAGTATCTTTTAGTATCGGGACAATTCAGGACATTGTATCTAATTTACACTGCAAATAACTTACATGCAAGTGAAAGATACCTCCTAGATTAACAGCAAAAGACAAGTAGAGAAACCTTTTTAGAATAGTTAGGATTATTAAGATGACTACTGTACCATTATTGCTCTGCTTACTGAAATGACAAAAGGTCTTCTAGAATCATACTATTGAGATAACAGGATCAATAATGGAATCAAAGAAAACTAGAGAAAACCTAGTGCGGTTCCCCACTTTTTGGCATGATACAATTTGAGGCATTCCACTGAAAGTTTTGTGAAAAAATGATTATCCAAGCTAAGAAATATGTGGTATCACCTGCTTCAACCCAGTTCATTTCATTCAGCAAAAAAGTCTGTGGTAGAGGATTTAATTTCTAAAACTTGCTTTTGATATTTCCAGTTTCTATTTATTCCTCAATACTCTCTACAGCAGGAACAAAAAACACTTCAGAGCCCTATTCACTTACAATAGAAATCAAATCAGAAGCTGAAATGTGTAACTATGGCAATACATATTGACATTCTCCCTTTTTTTTTAAACAGTAGTTGTGTTCTACAGGCAACCATATGCCTATGGTCATGTGTGAACACATGGTGGTGATAAGAAACATCATGATGGGAAAACTATGACCTGGAACAAGTGCGGATGTCTCCAGACAAGACCTGAGTTACTTCAGCCAAACTTCAAGAGCATGCCCAAAAGGAGATGCTTAATGCTCTCAGCAAAGCTATTACACAAAACATGTAGAAAGTGTGGAGTTGTTTTGCTCCAGAATGTTCTAAAGTAAAAGCCAAGAAGGAACAATTTATCAAGAAACAGCTTTGTTTTTCACTGATAGCAAAGTGAGTTATCTAAGGAAATGGAGAGAAGTTTGATGGGAAAAGAGGTTTTAGTTTTAAGTTTCTAGGATCTTCCAGGATCCTCTCAGAGAGAGAAGTCTTGAAACGATGAGCTGAGCTGCTGTGAGAGTGAGCAGGGCAAAAACCCTCTCCTTAAGCTTCCATCATTTCAATCATCCTTAATAAGAGCTCAAAAAGCAACTGGATAATTTAACATCTACAGCCAGTTTCTTATTTAGCTATTATTTCCATTAATATTTTTAGAACAAATGTGACAGTTACTCAAGGGCAGGAGATCAGAGTATGTTGTTTCCCTCTCCCCACTCCTTTCCCTTCCTAGATCAGGGAGGCTCTACAAACTGAGAGCTGAAACAGCGCTATGTGTTTTATGTGTTTTGCCTGTAGCTGAACTCATCCTGTTGAGCCTGATCCTGTAATTTTCATAAAAGGAAAAGCACCCAGACATCAACAGCAAATACTTCTGTTGCTCTTACACAGCTAAGAGTATTCATCCAGTCATATGCTCATCTTGTGTAAAGTACTCACAAATTATAACCAGAAAAGCTTTCTTTACTTACACTTGCACTAGCTAGGCTAGCTCCTTCTCCAATACTTGTTTCTATATATATCTTTTCTTCATTGGTTATTGTTGGATGTGCAGCAGGGCTCTCGTAGGCATGAAGCAGCCAGAACATGTACCAAACAATCCCAAACATTCCTGAAGAGGTGGGAAAAGAAAAGATCAGTTTTAGAAGCCAGTAAAGCCACCCTTCAATACCTTCCAGCCTTGAAGTTTGTTTCAAGAGCCAACTAAACCAAATATGCATAAAAAATAAGCCCAGGGAAGTAGGAAAACATGATAACTAACTAATGCTGGCTTGCAAAGCATTTGAGCATTTTGACACGTGTATTACATGAAATGCATGGGGTAGAGAAAAGGCAGAAGAAAAGCTTTGTGTGGCATCTGGGGAAGGAAGAAAGCAGACTGGTCATAACTTGGTTGCAATCTGCATAAAAAAGCTACACAGTTAGACTGTGGTGCCAAATCGTATGGTGCACTCTGTGATGCCAGAGAAAATAGAGAAAACCCATTTTAACATGGTTGCTGATGTGCAAGACCAGGTTTGAGACAGCTCTGTCATGTCCCACAGGGGGAAGCACAGGGCACCACAGCACAGCCCCAGGGTCATACCCCTGTGATGGGACCACTTTGCACTGCTTTTGCAAAGGGTGGGTGGGCAGCATGGGACAGATGACTCAGAGCAGGTTTCAGAGGCATTCAGCTCCCCACCAGCAGCATATGCTGTGGCATTTGCTGTTAGTGTGCACTCCAGGACATGTATTATGTGAGTGTTTGTGCTACAGAGTAACCTCTGCAACTGCATCCAACCCTGTCACTGGGTGACCATGGGCTGTAGCCTGGTCATTACAATTCTAAAACATTTTACAGCAGATAATTAAAAAATAAAAGCTTTCAGAACATGCAGTAAGCAGGGAATAAATGGGAATAACCATTTGCAGCAACTCCATTCCCCGCAACAACTTTGATCCATACTTTTAATACAGGTTTAACAAAACGGCTGGCAGTACCAGTCTAGTTGCAGGTCCTTTATGTCAAGCAACTCACCATAAATATAAAAGACTGATGACCATCCTATATACTGTACCAGCACACCTGCCAGCGGCATGGCTACCACTGCACCTGCATAAGACCCTGATGAGAAAAAAGGATCAAGAAAACATATCAGATATGATAGACGAGCCCAGTGCAGATGATCCAGGCAGGTGCTCATGGGGGCAGAACTGGAGGGACACCTCTGGCTGATTTGCACCATGCTTTCTTGTGAACATGGGGAATGGGCTGGCAACTGTAAAATTTAGCTTGGGGTGCTGGGAAGGACTGGCCCTCACTGGTGTGGGATCACTAGTCTTGTTTTCCACCTGGAAGGGGTTTGCCTGTAGGTAAATAGGATTTGCAAAGCTGGAACTGATGGTAAACCACCACACAGGCATAAGCTATATGACCTGAAGTGGGGAGTCCCTCCTAGCCCTGTGGCATATGAGGTGAGCTACAGGGAAGCTAATGGTCTAAATTTCAGAAGCCTTTTTGGTGTCCTGAAATCCTGATGGTTACAGATATGCTGGGAGGCTCTTGCCTGGCTCTAGCCCCGTGATCCCATGAGTGCTGCTAGGGGAAGGGGTGTTTAGACCAACCCTGAGTCTGTTTGACTATGTTTAGTTCATATCAGCAGCATGAAAAAACAGATGGAATAAATAGGCAAAAGCTGACAGGAAAAAAAAAGGTTTAAAAAGTGTTCCGTGCAAAGGTTTCTGTTTGGGAAATATATAATACTGATTAAATATATTTCCAAGTGACTTGTAGAAAGAGATGAGTATTTAAGTGCTTGGAAAGGAATTTTCATTAAGACCCTAGGGAGAATTCATGCAATCTGGACATTTGGGTTCAGTGCAAGGCAGCGTCAGTGGTTCCACATGCGAGAAGTATTGCTTCGAATTATTCTAGGAAATGAGATACTTTTAGTTTTAAGAGTATAACATACTTTGTTGATGAACATTTGGTAATGCTCTACACATTAGAAAATGCTTCTCTGCAATGGTTCACAGTGACCCTTCTCCCTCACTTCTGTGTAATTCATTTTTTCTACAGTAATAGCAAAGCCCCAGCCAAAAATATATTCAGAGAAACCACGAACCTGGTTAACATGGGTTTTCCTAATTTTTCCAATGTTCCTGTGCACCTTTTGAGTACAAGAATATGTGATCTGTAGCCACTAAAATGAGTGCTGGGCTGCAGGATGGATCTTTCTCTGCCCAGTGCTAGGATTTCAAAGAGAGAGCACGGAGCGTGGAGGGGCTTCTCTTTTTGTCTGTTCTTCTACAGAAAATGGAAATGCCTAAATAATCACTAAATCCTGGAGTCATCTGTAGTAAAAATAAAATTTCCATAATACGAAAAGCTGCTTTTTTCCTCTTGTTTCACTCCTCCTTTTACCCTTTCTCCTGTATTTTAGTGCTGTATTTTCCCTAGCCTTCCATTTCCACTGCTGATGGACAGACTGTTTTTACTACATTTTCTGTTGAATATTGTTTCCCACAGACATTCATCTTCAGCTGGCTTTACCACAACACCTGCATTTATTTTCATTGTTTTCCCTTCCACCTTGCCCAACTGCGTTCTCTTCAAAGTCCTCCTATTTCTGATTTTTCTCCAGCATTACTAGATATCCACTCACAGTTCCAATTTCACTGTTACAAATGGGAAGGGACACACCAAAAACAGATGATGAGGGTGTCTTAGAGGGAAATGACAGAATAAAATAATGAGCAGTGCCTTTTCCTTCATTGCTGACACAGTACATTTGAAATTACAGCAGAACCATTCCCGGCCTGTACACCACATATCTGGACTTTTTAGGGTAAAAAAGCAGAGGGAGCACATTTGGATCGTGCCTTGCCTTCCTTACATTTAGTCATCTCCCCAAATCCAGCCTGGAGCTAGTAAGGAGATACTAACATTCACTGTTTTGCCTGGAATTAGCAGCTAATTGAAGATTGCAGGTTTATGGAAAGAACATTAAGACATTAGGTAGGGAGGTGTGTAAGGAGGGAACAGCTCAAGCTAGACCTGGGAAAGTGCCAGATAGGTGTGACACTCGCAGTAGTCTTTTCTGGCAATGAACTGTGGTAGCACAGAGCAACCCGTGTCAAAAACTTCTACCTGGAGGATGGAATTAAAAGTAGAAAACTCTTTTTTTTTTTTTTTTCCATTAGCGTGTCTCTAAGCAAAAAGAGAGTATTTTTCTTGAAGAACAAGGTGTAAAACCTTGCTGTTTGTCCTGCTCCCTGCTTCACAACAAGGTTTAAGGCTCTTGCCAGAGGCTAGAAGCATTCAAAAGTGAATGAAAGAGTTTGATGTCTCCCTTCTTTACCCTGGGTTCTCCTCCCCAGAATCTTCTGAAATTTCCCACAAGCCATCTTCCAAAAGGCCAGCTATCAGCATTGGAAAGGGAACCAGAGAAGAGTGCAAAGTACAAGCCTGATCATAATTCAAAACAGAGTGAAGCAGAACAGCCACTGGCAACAAGTTACATCAGCTCCACTGCATTATATTAAGCAGCCAGCCTAAAGCACTCAAGTCCTTTTAAGATAATTTTTTTAAGTGTGTCCTTGTTTAGGAGGGTCAATTCAATATGTATAGTAAATGGAATCCCTAAGGATGGAGCAAATAAAAAAAAAAAAAAAGTGATTTCTCTCATGTGACACCTCTAGACCTATTTTAGTTTACCATGAGAGCCATTCTGAGGGTTGGCTTTAAATGATAAAAAGGTGACATATTAAACAAAAAGACTCTCAGGTTCCTGAGCTCAGAGTACAAGATAAATGGGTGTGTGGGCAGGTGCAGCAAAGGGCAGAGGGTTTGCCTTTCTCTTTTAAATCATGGAATGAATAAAATACATCTAATAGGAATATGTACTTACGTAAACTGTATAAGCCTATCAACTTACCACAGAAAGATGTTGTGGCCAACCTGCTTCTTTCCAGCGGAGGAGCCCATTTACTCCACATCCCATGGCAGGCTGGATAGGTGACGCCCTGGCAGACATTTCACACATCATATGATTTGCTTTTGCTGCATTCCTACCTCGAGCAGTTGCCGATACTGTCCAACCTGCCTAGCTATTCGTCACCATGGAATGGTATCGGAAGCATTAGGTAAACCCTGAAGAGCTCTGTTGTTTGGGTATGAAGATGTCGAACTAATTTGGATAATCACTTAAATGGTAATGTGTCTTGAAGTAAAAATGCTGTTTGGTACATGCAGTGGATCGCAAAAGTAAACGAAAATAGATCTAACTGCAGCACCGGAAACTTAAACTTTTTATTTCTTTTTAAGTAAACTTTAAAATATAAATCAATAGGATTAAAAAATTGTTATCCTAAATATGAGTAACAGAAAATTGACCAAAAGATCTTTTGATTTTTTTAGAACCAAATCTCCAAAACCAAATGATGTATGAAAGGACCACAATGGTGAGTGCTCCTACCTCCACCAGACCTTGCAGAATCCTTACAAACATCACACAGCCATAATGCACTCTTGCTGCAGAAGGGATGAACATATTCAGTGTAGATGTTAGAAAGATAGCTGCTCCAAATACCCTATGGAAAAAGTAACATGAAAGGGAATATAGTTATTGTCTACTCTTCAGAAGCAACACTGTTCTTGAGTACAGTCACAGAGACAATCCTACATATCACAATCTCACCAACTCAAATACTTGTAAAGTCCCCTTATTTTCAAAAGGGGATAAATCTCCATGTAATCAATACATTTTCTTCTCTGAATGGAACAGAAGTTTTATACATATTTAAACAAAGATGCTGGGTTTTTCTTTGTATCAGAGGAACAGAGATGTTGTTGGTACTGGAGGCTAAGCTGTTTATATGAGTCCTGACCTGAGATAAGCATTCCTATCCTGGGAAGTACTTAAATTCTGTGATATCAATAAGGTTTCACTTAAATCAGGTAAAGTGTGGTTTAAGTTCCTCTCTGAACATGGGCATGTGCTGGTTAGTTCCACTTGCTGCTGCTACAGTATATAGCATGGCTGCCTGCGAACAACTCCTTTCCAACGTCACTACTCTAAACGGCAGCTACAAGTGTCCTTTGTGACTATGACATAGAAGTGGCATTTCCACAAGACAACCTCTGTGAAAAATGTGATGTAATCCTTTTAAATCCCCTTCTTGGGAAGAGCACTTGCTGCAGCTGGGCACAAGTCAGTCAAGGCTCTAAATGCACCTGGGACCCAGTGCCTTTGGGAAATCATTTGCAGCCTCCCAAATGTTAACACCCATTAGAGAAACAGGCAGCAGAAACCTCTGTGTAATGGTAATGGATCCAAGCAGCATCCCTGAAAGTCCAGGAGTCTCTCAGGTAGCACTCAAAGCCGTGTCTGCCTCACTCACTGCAGTCTGTGGGAGCTTTTCCCAGCACAGACATGGGCTTTCCTGTCTTTAACTGAAGAGTGGAGCACACTTACTGCCCTATATCAATAATAAACAACAGTGACAGTAGACATGAAAGATGGCTGGGCTACAGGGCAGCCATTTCAGTATGGCATGGGCTGCAGGTTTGACAGGTACTGATGCTGCGGTGCAAGGGAAACGCATCCCTGCATGCCCAGCTCATGAAAATGCATCTGGGGAGCTCATTTGAAAACTGAGGTTGCTGCAACACAAAAAACACCACTGGAAACCAAGAAAGAGTCTGAGAACAACCAGCTGGAACAATCACTGAAGTTGCTACCATCAGTAGAAATGAGGCATACTTGATTTATTGTATTTCATATATCTTCACATCTGGCTGACTAAAGCCTCAGGTTTCCTTTCTGTGCAATGAATGGGGTCCAACAGCTGTGTCATGCACTCTCTGAATATCAAGAGTTCATTATTCCAGCATCTGTGGAAGCTGATATATATGAGGATCCCCTCTGAGATCCTGTTACAGCACTGACAAATATCAGAACTGACAGTAGGAGTTCCCCACAACTGCCAAGCATCATTTAAATTTAATGGATTACTGCTAATCCTCAATAGTTTACTGTCTTCTTTGTGTTGTCTGCAATTCAAAGCAACCATGTCTGGCTCCCTGCAGACTGCATTTGTGTGGGAGAGCTTTCATTCTGCTGGTAGAAAGTTGCAGACTTTGGTGGCCCTGGGGACCACAGCACTTAGGAGATGAGAGGTCAGCCCAAAGCTGTCCTGTCTTGCTCCGAGACTCAAGGTGACACTCTGAGAATAAAGCAGCCTCTTTTACTAAAGGCCCTCAACTCCTAGCTGTGCTGATGTTATCTAGAAGCGTTCTGCTGTTTGTGGACTATCATTCATGTTCCTTTTTGAAACTACTCAAA
Source organism: Pterocles gutturalis (assembly GCF_000699245.1). Classification (NCBI taxonomy): domain Eukaryota; kingdom Metazoa; phylum Chordata; class Aves; order Pterocliformes; family Pteroclidae; genus Pterocles; species Pterocles gutturalis. Next base: position 65,834 of record NW_010140643.1, on the reverse strand, counting down.
TTGAGTGATATTTAACAAGTTTTGAACTGTCTTGTCTTGTTATGCGTGTGGCATTTCAAAAAGACACATTAAGCTTCATTCTGATATATGAATGGTATTAGACAGATATTTGATTTGAAATCGTATGATTTGGAAAACAGCCGTATTTTTCTCCCCCTTTTGATTTCTCTGCCAAAGACACACATATGTTACTATGCATAGCTGTTTGTCATAGTGCAATTCAAAATATTTATAAACTTTTAAAATATTTTGTTGCAATTCTTTTTATTTTTTCTTTTTTTTTTTTTTAAGTAAGGATTTCAATTGTTTACATTTCAGTCTCTTTTTGAAAACTTATTTACAGGAAATACATGTCACCTCATTTTTTGAATCTGGGCTTATTATTCACAGCAGTATTAATGGCAGTATTATAGTGCGAAGAATCTACAGTCAGAGATCAACACTCTTTTATCTGAATTCTGTATACCTATCGACAAAGACTACAGTCCATGCCTAGACAGCTCATAATCTGAATGACAACAAAGCACTCAACAGAAGAGCACAAAAGCAAAGAGCCTGGGTATGCTGGCAGAGGGAAGTGACAAACAAATGGATTTATATAGAAAGTGGTCTGAAGATCTGAACTCTAGTACAAAGCCTGTGATCGTATCTTGACATCTAGAAGACTGCTTTCACAGGCAAATAAACATTTAGTTGAGAAATAAGTATTATTTAGCTCTCTATTATGAACAGTGAAGAAAAGAGTTGTGCACCTTGCTACCTTGCCACTAATAGAAATATCAGATCTGTTATCGTAATGTTATTGACAGTTTCAGGGAACTACAGCAGATTATGTAAATTAATAAGCACGTGAAAGAATGAGCCGTAAGAAAGAGAACGTGCTAAATTATCCAAACACCTAGCTCTAAACACTGAGTTTGCAATCTCTGCTACTTTATTTAGTACCAACTCTTAATATGCCTAGGTTGTAAATGCACCATTTGCACTGAGTTAGAACCAGTCACTCCTGCTACTGTTTAAGAGGGCGAGCAGTGTTTCCATAAAAAGGCAACATCTTTCTAACAGTTCACTGTCAATTATCGCAAAGATGTTAGTCCCCACCATGACCAAAAATATCTCAGTTCTGTTCAATTAATTTGCATATTCTCTCCTCTCTGCCATGATCCCTGGCCAGCTGCCACTTTGGGATCAAAACAGACTACTTCAGTGACAGACTCCTCCACCCAGCAGAGCGCTGTTACTGAAAACCGCTATCAGGACGCCTTATGTTTCACGTATCCTTGTCATCACCAAACAATGATGAAATTATGTTTGGTTGTATGTTTGAGGACAAGTAACAAGTTAGAGGGACATTGTCACTAAATGGTTCATGAACTTTTTGGTGGAATGCAGACCGACACAAATTTGGATGAATGTATAAAGTACATGGTGTTAGGTGGTTTTGGTGCAAACCCCTAAAGCACTCAATATTTTCAGCTGTTCTGAAATCCATCTGAATCCCTCATTATCACAGATAAATGTTTGCATTAGAGAAGTGCCCGGGCTGGGGGCATCCGTGTACGTTCAAGTTTTCACAGTGCTGAGCAGGATTTAAACAGGTGACAAAAGAATCTATACCTAAAACTATAATGTCAATGAAAGGACAGAATAATATATCTCATTGCCAGAGTGCAGCTGGGACAAAATAAAACATTTGCCTTACTGGGGTGGTGGGTTCACAGACTGGCCCCTGGTTTCCTGCTCCATGTGTCTTAGCAAACAACAGAACTCAGAAACTCAGCACCACTGTTGGATCTACCCAAGCTGAAATTGGTTGGGTAAACAAAGAATAAAGGAAAAACATCATGTTAGCCAGACCTGTGAATCCTATTACTACAAACAGAAATTATCTTTGAGCCCAGCTTTTGGAATATAATCAGTCCTCAGCAAATTCTACTCCTAAACCTGGTTATGATAGTCAAATTCATAATTTTATATTTTATTATAGTATTATATTGAGTCTGAAAGTCTCGTGGGGACAGAAATACAGCTTTCTGTGCATATGTGCAACGCATACCAAGGGAAGCAGTCAGCTGACAGAATACATTGAGCTACAGTGTAAACATGGTTTGCAAGAAAATTAAGGAAACAAAAGCCAAATTAATAATATACTGCATTATCCAGCCAACAGTGTGCACATCTGTGGTTTGGGGCCCTTCTGCTGCAAAAGCTGGTGGCAAGACTACAAAGGCTGGGGAAATGATTAAGCTTAGCTAATTTGTTTGGCTTAATCAGCAGATGGAAAAATACTCTGCTTAGGCACTTTTGTGTGGTAGAGAAATGAATAATTGAGGATGCCGGTAGTGTTGAAGAAGCAGTGCTAACTGAACTCTAACTATTTGTTATGGATAGAGGGGAGTTGGGACAGAACTTCTAGGCTATTTTATGGGCTGACTCTGTCATGGACTCATTTCCATTAGGCCATATGGGTGGGAAGAACTCCTAGGCAGTCTTGTAAACCCCTAACAGCTCTTTGTGGACTGCAGAGAGCAAAGTACTTTGTTTTGGGGCAACATAATATATAACTAGTCTTAAAGATCTTTTCCAATTCCTAAAGTGTCGATAAGTTATGTCTTGTTTGCACAGAATGAAATGACCACCAATCGTCTTTTTTATCTGTAGATTCCAAATGCCATTAGCATGCACATCTTATGAGCTCATTCACAACCAGCTGTATTCAGACAATCTCCCTCTCTCTGTTGTGATCATATTCCAAGTTCTGAAGATTTTTTGAAGTAAAGCCCAAAACCAAACTTAGCTTTGGCAAAGTTAGATACTTCTCTTACTTTCATCTTCAAAAGCAGTTGAATTTAAAAAAAAAAAATAAGCCCACAAACACAATGAGCATAGAAGAAATCTGTATAGGTGCTCAGAGTTCACCAGAGAACATGAAGGTCTATTAGAAGTTCTAGGCAATCCTAATTACAGATATCAGGACCGTCTCCAGCTATGGTGAGGCTATCCATAGGCATGAAGATGGATTTGGGTCTTCAGAATACAAATAGTTCTGTAACGCCTACATGCCCAGCTTCAGTCCACAGGGTATTTTTAAAGGAGAAAAGTAACATTTTGTTGGAAAATTTTTGTTTGGTGTCGAGCTAAAAAGCACTAAGGCAACTTCTGAAGGACAAATGCTACAATCATTGTCTGAAGCATTAAGTGTGATTTTCCTAACATTCTCCAGAAAGTATTATTGTTTAGCAAACAAGAAATGCATAAATATTTGAGATGAACAAGCTAAATTGGGAGAATCAGCAATAGACCTGTAATGGAAATGTAGTCTCATTTTTGGTTATAGACATAAATACTGCATGTTCAATTCAGATGTGTATTCCTGAAACACATTAATTCGCCATGTTGGTAATCATCATTTAAACAGTGTAAAACAGTCATCAGGCTGTAAAGCTTAATAATTTTGGTTATTGTTCTCTTACCTGTTAGCAGCCAATTTGTTTGAGATGAACCCTCCTGGAATTTGTGTCACAATGTAACCCCAGAAAAAAGAGCCATGAATAAGTCCCACTGTCTCTGGATCCCAGTTGAATTGGGCCTTCTGTAAAGGAAACAGAAAAAATGCTGTAAGATGAAGCATATTCATTGTAAGATAACCACTATTTGGAAGTCACATAGAAGTCACTCATCCTCCCAGTCAAGGCAGTCTCTTTACACTGGTGTTGCTGAGCTTGAATCCCCCCAGTTAAAACAAAAGGATGTCAAATTCCTGTGTGAGATTACTGCTTTTGCTCTTAGCTTTCAGTCAGGTGGATAGGAATGGGGAAAGATTTAAACCAGAAGGCAGATAATCCTGGACCTTCATCTTTGCCACTTGTCACTGCTTCCCCCTGGGCTGCTTAGTCCTGAAACGTGCTCGGTGTTATGACAAGGACCTGGTGCCTTTCAATGGCCATATCCATTTCCCCGTGATTATCAAGGTTGCTCAGTCCTTTGGGTTGACTAGCTGCCTGGTCAGGCTGGTCACATGTTATCCATGGTCCTCATTGTCAGGGCCAAACTCTATCCATGCATTAAGTGTCGCAGGAGCAGAAAGGGTAGGGGAGAGTGTCAGGGTGAGTAACACATGAAGACAAGCCAATATAGAAATAAAACTAGGTAACATGAGCTAGCTGACTAGTTTATCTTTTATTAAAAGTCATGCCAGTTGTAGGGCTGGATTTGGATACAGAAGGCTACCCACAGGCTGCTCGTAGATGGTTCCTAGACAAAAATGTCTGCAGCCAAGAAAAATGCTTTCACCATACACCTCATCCTTGGATACCAAGCAGTTTCAGTCTTCTCAAGGCTCTTCCTGAACAAGGACATTCCTGTTTGCTGATGAGCCTGTTTGACATACCTTGTTCAGAGGAAGGACAGCCAAAGGCTGGGCAAAACAGAGGAAGTGAAGCATAGAAAGGTGAGTCCAAGGTGCCCCTCCTGCCCTCCCTTCTGGGAGGTCAGACTGGGTCTGGCTCAGTATAATCACACCAATGTAAGGTCAGTGTCAACTTTTCCTCCTTGAACCCTCAGTTCAGAAGAGCTATTTTGGAGCAAAGAGAAACTGCAATGTTGTGCTTCATGATCATTTTTGTGCTAATCACATGGCAAGGAAAGGTGGCTAAGTAACATATGAGGAAGATGCATGGATGTCTTTTGGATTCTGAATTAAAACTGTCACTAAAACAGTACTGAATAATGACAACTAGTGATACTTTATTTTTTTGTATTACTTTCTGTGTGGAAAAAGAACCAGTTTTCCTCAGTAGGTTGATTTTTTTTTTCCCCCAAACAAGCAAACTGAAAAACAGCTCATCATTTGACCTGCAGGGAGAAAGACGGCATTAATTAGACAGGCATGTTTACAGAGGGCTAAAGGACATCGCTCCCCATCAGTATACCTTCTGACAAGAGACCCACTTTCCTGCGCTGAGTTACATTTCTGTTTTAAATACCTAATTTTCTGCTAGTGATTTCCAGCTTAGTTTCTAGCTAGTGTTAATTTCTGGAGGCAGAAATACCATGAGACATGGAAAAAGTTGCTGTATCGGGAGATGCTTATGCCCAAACAGAATAATTTGGATTCATGAGATGAGTTTGTGTTAATTTCCTCAAACTACCTCTTCTGAGGTTCACAACCTATGACTTGCTCCAGGGTGAAGCACAGAACCAGGAAGTCACAGCAGGACCCCAGGGAGCAGGAATTAGACTGAATAAACACAAATTCAGCAACAAGTCTCAGCAGCAGAAGCTGGTCAGAGGAGACTGAAGATGAGGAAGAACTAGGAAACTTCATTCACTTTGGTAAATCTTTGTGGGATTTGTTGAGTCTGATTAGAAACACTCTGTTTGACAGCTAGGAAGAGGAGAGAAAAACACTGAAGGGCTGACCATGGCACAATATGGGAAGGGAAGGGAAGGAAGATTAATTTAATACACAGCCCTAGAATCATAAGCATCATCTCTGGTCTTTGTAGGTTAGTAGCCCCTGTGACCACAAGTCATGCTGGCAGGCACACTTTTGACTTTGGATATTTGCTATAGATACTTTCTGCAGTTTTCTTTACCAAAAGTAAGAATATTTGGGAGAAAAACTAATTAATAATCGCACATTCATCTCTAGAAACATGACAGAAGGTATCTGCCTCTCTGGGAGATGTGTTTTGTTTTAGGCAATGTGCTGACAAACGAAAGATAATGGGCTGGGGGGAGCCTCTGTTCCCTGGGAGGGTCTGATGATACTTTGTCCTTCTATAGTGGCTTTCCTCCTAGACCTCACCACATGAAGAATCATCAGGTAAGGGTTAATATTCCTGTGAATAGTTTGTTAAGACAAAAATATCCAAAAATATAAAAAAAAATAAGTCAAGAAGTAATGCAAATGTGAATGAGGTTCAAGTTCATAAAGTCCATAAAGGGATTCATGATATCACAGCTATGTACAAAGGCAGTACTGGGGAAACTAAGGTTTGTATTGAACCTGCAGTTCCTTGGGTGCATTGTGAAAAGCTTGTAGGCATCTGCTGTGAACCACGTGCCATCTACTGCAAATTTGAAAATAGCTTGGCACCTAGTTCCAAATACCTCTTGACAGTAATTCACATTGTCAATAACTTGCAAAAACCTGTTGCCTTATTGCCAGTGACTACTTTAAGGTCTTGAAAGTCACCTGCTGATCTGAATGGTGTGAGTGGAGTGCTACATACAGCAATTAATCATTCCTTCTGTAGCAGCATCAGAGCGCGCTTCCCTGAGAGACAGTAAATAGTAAAAGCTTCTGCCACCACAACAAAATCTTTCTACAGCTGAAAGATCAGGGACCTGACAGATATGCAAGCCAATTCAGTTCTAATTTCTGCTACTTACGTCCTGTATGACATTGCAAATCCTCAGATCTTACAGATTTTAAATATGACTTAGAGACCTAAATACCAATTAAGCACCTACACATCTATGTGAACCCAGACTCATGTGTCTCCCTGCCTCCATTTTTGGTCTATGTATACACAGTACTTTGATATGTGTCACTTTGACGATTTTGCAATGGGTTCTACTCAGAATAGCGAAAGGAAGATGGTTTCTCACCTGCAGCTCTGGTTTTCCATTAACATAAACAGTGTTATTGTTCACCATTTCCACAATAGCAACACCCAGGTTGCACCTAATTCCGAAGGAGATGCAAAAGCCCAGACCGCTCATTATGGCGATGATGTAGCGCTTGGGCAGCCCACAGCAGTAGCAGTCGCATGGTGCTGGCTTGCGGGTGCTTGCCTGCACAGGTCGCCCCTCTTCTGTCAGCTCAATGTGATCCTCCTCTACGTTGGTGCCATCGATTTTCCTAAACAGGTGAAGAAAGAGAACATAATAAAATGCCTTATTGTCTCAGTAAAATTTGCTGAAAGGTAGATGGGCAGTTAGGCAGTTACATGCTCCAGTCAGCTGCTAGATCATCTCCTTGTGAGGCATTTGTCTCTTGGCCGTGTGAAGAGTTAAGGCTGGGCAGGCTGTGAAAGGTTAGCATAGCCTGCACTTTTTCACGAACAACCTTTGAAGTTTGTATATCCAAGCCACCTAGCTGGACAGCTAGCTGCAAAATGTTCACAAGCTATTCATGAGCATGATTATAAAAGCTCTACTGAGCTCTGTTGTGAGAAATTCTGCTGATTGTCAGGAAAATATAAATATGAAGAAATTAATCATAATTTCTAATTAGATGCCCTAAGCAGAGCTAGCAGTATGTTCCAAGAAAAGGCCAAATACAGCACAAAGCATGGTTTTGCTTAGCCCAAAACTCCCTGTGAATTTATTTTCACCAGTGAGACAAAAATCAGGGCTATACTGAAGAGGAGAAGAGGCTCTGGTGTCAAAAGCACCTATTTACGATGACGTAAAAGAGGCAGGCCCAGACTTCCTCTGCCTGAAGGGATTTGAAGCCACGTGTCTCCTCTGAAACATCCTCTCACCACAAGGACTTAGGTCATTGCAAAGTGATCCCCTGCAACTCCTACTGTAGAACATGTTGCCCTTTGTGTGAAATACTTAATATAAAATGAGATCTGAAGGAAGGCAGTAGCTTTCTGGGCTGTTGGTTCACCACTCCTCAGCAGTGGAGGCTGAAAGGGCTTTGCCTGGGATCAAATTTGGTGTGGCAACTGCAGTGCATTTGGGAGGAACCAGGAGGGAAGGGTCAGGGACGTGGGTTCTCTCATTTACTTGGGCTAGGAGCAAATGGTACCCAGCTACTTCAGCCTGTGAGAGGCTGCCCACCAACTACGGCTAACATGGGAGCACAGCTCCTCCGGTTTTGTGTAGCCAGCCTCTCTTTTTCCTACAAGCACTACATATTTTTAAAAATGGCACTTCCATGTAATCTGGAATTGCATGATCGTGTAATTAAAAATTAATTTGGTCTCCCAGTTTGATTAGAGCCACAAACATCCTGTGCTGTAAAACCAGGGAATGTTTCTGATAGCAAAGGTGAGGTCAGAAAGAACTGAACATGTAGCCCTGGACTGGAGCTAAATGCTTCCTTTCCTAACATTAACTTCCCATACCTTTGTTTTAAATGCAGAATATGGGTTTTCTGACATGCCTAAACACTTAAGCAGATGGTTAGCTGTGAATACATGACTAGCCCACTGAACACTTCCTGCAAGCTTAACGTTACATGTTTACTAAAGGAGGGCCTCGATCAGCAGCTACGTTACAAAGCCTTTCAGTTTTGGCATTGCTCTGAAGCTGTGAGCTCAGGATCCAGCTCCTTTTGTGTCTGCCATGGTGTCACTCTCAGTACTGTGAAAATATGAACAGTTACTTAATCTAAAAGAAGCCCGGCTTGCCCAGTAAGATGATGAAATGATTTCATTCACTCGTTTCTGATAAGGAGTAACTTATTTCCTTCTTTCACACATGTGGCTGAATGTATTTGAAATCTAATGCACTTTGGTTTTCCACATTAAAATTGTCTATAAAGAAACGTTGCCAGAGTACGTATGGATGGGCTACACCTGGCTGATCTACAGAGTAGCTGTTTGGGTTTTTTTGGGAGAAAAGGGCTGGTTTAATCACAGCTTTCTCCAGTTGCTGCAAATCTAATGTACTACCCATAATCTAACAAATAGTACTCTATACTAAAGGTTTTGCAAATAGAGGTGGTATGTGTGGCCTCCTGGGGTGTTTCCTGTGGACTTATGTGTATCTTTCCAATATGAAATTTCACCTAAAAATCTCAGCATTTCTAGGCTTTAGATCTCCAGGCCAACTGGTGTATCATTTACTATGAGTCCTTTTTACATCATATCATCAAACCCTTGCTCCAGCCTTATTCTAAGCAACAAGAAAAGAAAGCATGTTACAGTCCCTCAGCTCACACTTCCAAGAAACAGTAGGATCAGAGTGTTTTGAGCCAGAAGGGAACTCAAGGGGTTATATGATTTAACCCCTTGCTCAAAGCAGTGCTAACTGCAAATTTTGATCATTAGCTCATCGTCACGCCGGAAGGAAAACTTTGCATTAAAGCAAGGTAACACAGAAAATGTGATATTACTGTGGTGTTATTGAAGGTGATTGAGATCTCATGATTCACTGGCAGGGAAACAGCATTTGTTAGTGAAATGAGAGTACAGAGAGTAATGCAGTCAGACACTTTAAAAAGGAGACACCATATATTCCATGATCTCTGTGACAATATAGGTAGGTGTAAACTGAATAAAATATCAACAATAAAGACTTCAGGAAGTGAAAAGACAATTGAATAATTATTTTTTAGAACAGTTGTCAGCTCAAAAGCATTATTAACAATCCAAAAGAAGTAATTTAATTATCTTCCTCCAACATAATCTAAGACACTGATTGAATTAAATCAAAGTACAATTCCTCAAATTTTTATACCTTTACCAGGCTCTCTACGTATAAGAGAGATATTAGAAATTGGTGCATTATTTTGGGCAGTTGGCAAAGATTAGACACATCGTGCAAAGCCAAAACATCTGTTCTGATCTGGATATTTTCAGCTGGCTGTCAATTCACATAGGCATGAAAACATCCTTCTGCTCCAAATGCGCTGTTAAAAGTGGTGAGCCAGGACTAGCACTATGTGCCAACATTGCCTCTGTGGAGAAATTAATTGTTTTGCTATTGTATTCAACTACTCATTAATGAAAGCATGTTCAGGACTGATCCATAACCCTAAATCCACAGAGTATATTTCATACCCCCAGAGCTTAATGTTAACCTCTGTATAACAGATTTGTCTTGGAGAAAACTATTTTCAAACAGCAGCATAAAAATGGAGCCAGGATGAAGCATTAGCAGTGCAGACATCCAATGAGCCAGTGTCTGATCTAGCTTTTTGGCTTTATTTTATTGAACAGGTACATAATGAGGATATGATAACTCCGTGAAAAGATGAGAAATATATCTTCGAACTGATCCATATATTTTGGTAGCACCACTGAAAATTTTCACTTGTTGTACACGAACGATTTAGAAGAAAACTGCTTGAGAACCAGGGCTCTCCTCTAATTGCCTGACTAATGCAGGAGAGCATTTTGCTGCATGGAAAATGTTCAGTCCTTACATCAATCTGTTTCCTTTATTTCAGCAAACATACAACACTTGGCAAGTAAGAAGAGCTAAACTATTTGAAGGTATCTGCGTCCATGTTCTGTGCCCAAATGTCATAATAACTGGATGTAAATTTCTCTTCTTTATTGACTGACTTTACTCTGGCATATACAGAATTTTGGAAGAGTGAAAGAAATTTCAAAAGTTCCCATCAGTAATTGATAATATCCCAAGAACATATATACATTCACAATCTCTTTATGGGATTTTAGCATAGGAATTAGTTATTTCTTCAAATGATAAATTAAGTGGACCAGAATAATACCATTTCATTTGATTAAAAACACATAGATTCTACAATAATGGGCAAATATTAATACTTATCATGTGTTAGAACACATTCTAGAATGACTTCTACCAGATATTACAGTCTTTCACAGGCAGCTGCAGCACAATCATACACAGTGCTCAAACCGCACACCTACAAATCCAGCATCGGTCATCACATGCAACAATTATTGAGGATCCTGGCATAACTTCAGAAACCTACACACTGACTATCAAAACATATCACTTATCCAAAAGCAGATGCAATCTTCTGAGATCTCCTTTACTCTCTGGGGAGTTGCCCAGGTGATAATTTTCCATGCCAAATCCTGCAGTTGATGCATTGGTACAAAATCCTTGTACAAACAGGCAAACCCTCTTAAGTCGCTCAGTGCATGGGACATCTCTGGCTGGTTTCTGCATGGTATTTGCATGAAACTCATGGTATGTCTCAAACATAGGACCCATGGGACTGCATCTCACAGGTGCTGCACTCCCAGGCTGCAGGGCAGCCTCGCAGTTTCTCCTCAGCACAACCTTGATGCAGGAGGGGTGCCCCACGGGTGCGGCAGGGCAGCACTGCACACGTGCACTGTGCCCTTGCACTAACACTGTTGTACAAGAGGCTTTGCAATACTCACAGGCCAGCTTAGTCTGGACACTCTCCATTGTGTTCACAGTGCTGCATGGGCTGCAGTGCACCAAACTCTCTGTACTTGTGCACAGAGGAAAAATTTGAGAGGACTAAGGCTATGATCCAGCACAGACAGATGAGCCCTGTCCAATGCAAGGGTATATCACCCAGCTTCAGGTTGCAGTTTTTAGAAGTTTGGGCTGTCTGATCCATCAAGGGACATCTGCAGCAGGCAGAGCTGCACCTATCAGGGCCCAGACTACATACAGCAGCTATGTGACACAAGGCATGCAACTTTTCGCATTAGCAGTGACATTATTGAGTTGTAAACCCCTTTAGTCACTTCCCACTCCATCAGTTAGCTCGTCCAAGACTCCTGAAATCCTCAGAGAAGGCAGGGCCTGAGATTTTACTTTAGTTCATTAATTTTTCTTTGATTACACTAAGTTCACAGAAGGACCAATGTGTTCGTGCCCGCCAAGAAGGTCTGCAGGAAAAGCTTTATTTTCTGTGAAACTTATAGGGCTTGCAAAGCCCCAGCTCTGATATCCATTCACCCAAGCCTTGAATCCTCTAAATTGCTTTTTGGTGCTCCACTCTATTTTACTAATCAAGAACAAACCAGATTTTGCATTAAAAATTATTTCATACATGGCTATTTTCTAAAACATCTAGTGAATGTATTCCAGATAAAGATAATCTGAAAACAAAGGGGTCTCTTTCTAAAATCTCACAAATGAAACTGTTGGCAACAGCCTAGAGAGAGGACACCTCTCAGGTCTCACCAGTTCAGCCCCTCCTTGCCTCACCTCCAGGATCCAGCTACCCTAAGTAACCTCCTGTGGGCTGACTCTTGTTTGGCAGCAACCACAAAGTAATTTGAGGTTCTTACCCACCTGTGAGAAGACCGTAAGTCACTTCATGCTGCTTGTGCTTTAGCACTAGAACTTGTCTACAGGCAAATGCTATGGAGCAGCCGGTATCTGGCAGCTGGTTTTGCCAGACTCTGGCTTCTGGATCTGCTCTGTTGCTTGCAAGCAGAAATGTGGTAGGAAGGCATAGATTCATCATATGTACCAAAGTCGTGAAGTATTTTTCTACCCACTTTGATAGTTTTGATCCCACATCAACACATGTAAGTCAGTAGCATCATACTCAGAGACCTAATCAAGAATGTGCATTGATATAAAGCAAGACTGTGCATGAATATAATTAATCACCTATCAAATGCTGGAAGAGAAACCAAATTCTTTGCTGATTTGCAATATATTAAAACCAAATGGATTGAATGAAGAGCACAGTCGTGGTTGCAGATGATACACACACATCTGTACCTTGTAAAAAAAGCAGTGCACACTCTTGTTTGCAGGCTAAACTGTAGAGAATGAAGGTCAAGTTAAAAATATGCATGTTTTATTCCTTGCAGAAACCTTCAAATATGACTGCACACTTCCTAAGAAACTGCTAGATTTGCAGCAATCCTGACTTCGACCTGATTGCAGACATAGTAAAAAAACTTTTATTGTTTGGGTTGTTTCCTCCAACGGCTAGTATGTCTAAGAAAGGCACTGGTATACAGATGTTTAAAACAGAAAATAATTTTGTCCAGCAAACTTTCTTGTATCTCAAGTCAGATTTGGTTTGGTTTGATTCAGTACCGATGTTGCTGAAGTTGGATGCCAGTGTTATCAACTGCATAGGAACCAGCACAACATCCTTGATACACAGCTACAAGAGGAAAGCAAGCCAGCTAATCTAAAGTTTGCATACCATTTCCACATAGCAAACCCAGTGTACTACCCCAGTATGTACTCACTAAATACAAACCCTACGTGTATTTGGTCAAATAGGCCAGGAGAGCCCAGAGCAAAGAGAATTTATGATTGAATAAATGACTTAACTTGATGTTTTGAAAGAAAAATTGAATCCCTGGAAGTACTGTAGAATATCTTAGAAGTAAAAAACCAAAAATGTTGGACCTCATTTATAGCGCTGTAAATGCAGAAGAGTAAAGTTGAAACTGCGTGCAACACAGATACTCTGTTCACATGGTGCGGAAATAGTGTAACCAGCAATGTATCAGTGCATATTAGTAACTTTGAAAGTATACGTGCTTATTTTCTTGCATATGCATGCTACAGTATAATACATGTAAAATACTATACATTTTCTTTTGATCAAAGGCACATTCAGATGTGCCAAGAACTGTATCTTGACTCAAAATACCCAAAAGAAGGTAATCAGACGGATATGAAAGCAAATACAATTCAATCATTAAAAATACCTTCAATTAAAATGTTGGCCTGATTCATACAAAGATTTGAAACACTTAACATCCAGCATGCAAGAAATGCCACTGAACCCTCTGGCTCTCATCTATTGATTACACAAGTAAATGTCAGTGGCCATTACCAATAGAAATAATCTTCCATTTAAATGAGAAATTCTTTTCCTTTATGAAACTGGCCATTTGTTAAATCATATTTTCATTTATCAAAAAAATAAAAATCTTTCAGTTTGTTGCTTCATAAACTGTCAGATTAAGATAAAAATCTTTAATCTTTTTTTCTCTTTTTGCTAGCAAACAGCTGCTGCTTCTTTTTCTCTGAATTTGTTGGTCTCCGTAAACACACACATACACATCTCTACTTAATACATTTTCTCTTACTGATTCAGAACAAGATTTAATTATTTAAAAGTTTTTAATTTAAAACAGCTTTTCATGCTCTTTGTAATATTAGACCACTTTCATAACTTATTTTCACCTTTTTTTTTGTTTAATATAAATATTCTATCATCTATAGTCATATGCTGTTGTAACTGCTCCTTTTACATCTTCTGTCTTGCAGCAAGGTGTCTCTCATTACCTGAACTCAAATAATTTTGCAACTCTAAATTCTGTTTTATGTTTATACATTTTTCTGTACTTCATTTCTCTTTAATAAGTTGAACCATTGGACCTGTCTGGGAATTTTCTGTTGGATTTTACCTTCTCAGATTCCCCAGTGAGTCACTGACGGCATTCTTGACCTCTTCCTTTCCTGGATTAAAAAATCTTTCCTTCAGCGAACCAAACCCTTTGAAAGGCATTTTGTCTTTCTTGCTCAGTAAATCCCTTAGGTTAACAAGGATTCACCTCTGCTGTCATATTTCCCGATGCCAGACTCGGGAGCCTCCACCAGTCCCCTCGGTGACCTCTGTAATAACAACCAGTTGCTCAAGAAAGGAGCATGGAAGTGGGGAAAAAAAAAAAAATCAAAACAGATCTTCCAAAGCCAGAAAGTGAAAGTCAGTCAGGAAGAGCTCTGGAGCAAAACCCCTTTGAAGCACACAGGGACTCCGCCGTGTGCTTGCAGGAGCTCTGCTGTGCATCTGTGCAGGGTTGGGTACCTGTAGGAGGGCAGCTAGTCCAGAGGCTGCAGGAGGCGAGCTGGAGGTGCTGCGAGGGCTGGTGTCCCTGGGCAGGACGTGGCTGCCTGCTCCACTGGCGAACCTCAGGCTGGCTCGCTGAGGCTCATCATCGGTGCCTCCCTCTGTCCCTCCCTCCCTCCCTCCCCTGCCTCTTTCACGCTGAGATCCTGTGCAACGTGGTGCTATAGTAACGGACACAATACCTGTCCTCAAGCCACTCCAGTTCATTAATAAGACTTCATCTATGGCAAGGGCAAGAAGTTTATTAAACATTTACGAGTCCTTTCTGCAGAGAGGAAATTATTGCAAGCTACAGTTCCCGGTCACTATGTACCCCCCGCCCAGATGAGTCCTCCTACCCCAATGCACCTGAAGCCTTGAACCCAGAGCTACCTTCCCCAGCCTGGTGATTTATTACTGATGTTCCTGGGCCCTTGGGTGGACAGATGCAGGGGTTCGTTGGTGCAATGCTGTTTGAATAAGCAGTGAAAGACTGGCTATAAGTTGGATGCCTTGCATTTTTGAAACACAAAGTGGCTGAAAGAGGTGAGCCGATCCAGCTCAGCATGACTTCATAATGACAACACACTTTTCCTAGCATGGCAGAAAGTATTTAATGAAAACACCTGTGGAAATGCAGCCTGCCAGTACCCTCGTCAAGCCTGTATGTTGGCTGGAGTTAAATGAAGAAATTCCACTTTTGGCAAGTCCTCGGTTATTGGGTTTGGGTTATGGACAACATAACCCACCTGTGACTCATGACCCCCTGTTCCCACTCTGCTACCAGCTGTCTGGTGCCCTGAGCAAGCTGCTGTGGATTTGGTCCCTTCCTCCTGCCCTGTGCTTGTTGTTATCCTTCCAGGCACAGAGGCCATGCTCCTCCTAACTTCTGTTCAGAACTTGGTCTCCCCAGACTCTACAGAGGGAAGGGAAAAGAAAGTGAGAAAGTGATTCCTCCAGAGAAAGAAACTGGATCTGAGGATTTTTTTTCACCTACAGACTTCTCATTTGGGTGTTGGAACTGAATGAGTAGGATTGAGTGGGATGTAAACCTGGGATAAAGTAGGGCAAGGACTATCTGCCCCTCCATTCCTCCCCTGGATCCTTGCTATTGCCAGCAGTCTCTGAGTTTCACATGTCTCCGTAATACAAATACCAAATTTCTGGGTTGTCCCAGCTCCACTACAAGAAAGGTAATATTGGAAAAAAACACTTCCTCATGGTTAGATGAGGCAGGCAAGCAGCCTGCACTAAAATCCTTTATTCCTAGTATATACACAAATAGAGAAGAGAAGAGAAGAGAAGAGAAGAGAAGAGAAGAGAAGAGAAGAGAAGAGAAGAGAAAGCAATGGTTGGGAGCTAAGGAAGTTTTGCTTGTCTGGAGTGTCTTTTGTTGCAGAACTGGTTACCATTTCTTTCTCTTCTTTGAATAATTCATGTCCTGTAGAGCAGTGCTGGAAAACTCCAGGCTCAGCACAGCTAACTCACACATTTGTCCTAGCAGACAGTACTCTCACAGTGAGCAGTAAGTGCAGGTGGGGCTATGGGGCCAGCCAGCTCCCAGCGCTACGTACCTTGTGGCCTGTAGCAGGGCTTCTCTGGGTGTATTTCTGTCTGGTTGGGTTGAACTGCAGCTGCTCTCACTGACAACTAGGGGACTGCCTGGGAAACCCTCCCTGCAGGGTGTCTTGCTGCCCTGGGAGCAGCTGCACCTCCTCCTTCTCCTCACAGTGCTGAGGCTTGAATCTGGCCATCTCCACAGCTGAGCAAGAGGAGGCAATTCCTCCTGGTTTCCCACTCTGGACCCCTGGCCCTGGTGCACCCTGGCCCACAGGGATGTGCTGACAGGCAGAGCAGCAAGGTCACCACCGTGGAGAGGAGCACAGGCCCAACACAATCACATGCACACATTAGAACAAGGTCTCCGATTTTCAGAGGGCACACAGAAAACAAACACTAGCAGGCTAACTGACAAACATCAGAGGTATGTATGTTTGTAGGGATATAATATGTAGAAGTGTATAATGAAATTGTCTTCCATTTATTCAAACATCTATTTGATAACATTTGGGGTAGTTTCTGGAATGCTCTTAGGGCAGCTGAACACCTGAAACCCTGTAAGAACCCAGCTCCAAACTGGACATGAAGCAAATCCCAGTGCAAGGAATTCACCTTGACAGACTGGAGGCTCAGGCTGGAAAGTGGTGTTCAAACCTGGTACCTCCCAGCAGCTGTGGAACAGAAGTTTTTAGTTTGCCCTTTTTTCTGGATATGTGGTCCTGCTTCAGTTAAAGAGAGCACAGAGCAGACACAAGAAAGGAGCTATGCTCAAAATTTAGTGCTTTGTTCACTTATCCACACATTCTCTAATTGCATTTAGCATGAAAATTCTTCAGTCTGTCCTTCGTGCATCTGGGAACGCTTCAAGCAGCTCCCTCAGAGATATGTCCTGGCTGGCACCTGGCAGGGTACATTCCCCTCACAGATAGAGGGGCTCTCATTAGCAATATTGCTCACCTCACCACTAGCAGAATCATCCATTTCTTACAGCAGGTCTCACCTCTCCCTCTTCTTTATGTTTTGCAATCCTTCCACTGCCTGCAGTTCTTCAGAGCTGCAGCAGTGGCCCCTTTTGAAATTCACTGACCATTTCGCTAAGGCTTAAAGAAAGGGTGTTACTCACTCTCGCTTCTCTGCAGGGAGGCTGCTCGACAGGAGCAGCGCTGCGTCTCCCCTTCATTCTCCCTAGGTTCACAGGGTAGTAAAATGCCCTGACTCCAAAGCTCTGCTGCAGAGAGTGTCACAGCAGCTTTACAGTGCCCTGCTCCTGCTGGGGCACCGTCCACAGGGGCACCACCCAATTCCCAACAAGTATGCACTGCATGAGGCTGTGGGAATCCCTGTGTGACTAATCCCCATACACATTTTGGAGCATCAGCTGAGGAAGCTTCTTCCTTAACAAGACCTAATATGATAACCCTTATGCACGCAGCTGTCATTGTTCCTACTTTTTTTCTTTCCTGTTTTAACCCTATGCCTTAATTTTCTGTTGCAGAAATTAAATAACCCCATTGTGATTCTCCTTCTGATGACTCACACCTTCTTAAAACACATTATATTATATCATGTCATTGAAAGTCTGCTGCTTGCAAGACTGCTGAGTCCAAGACACAGCATGATTTAGGCCTGCACTTGCAAAGAAATATTTTGCAAAATCAAAACTACACCTGGCTCATACAAATTGTAGCTACTGCTGAAACTAGAGACTCATGTCCCCAAAGACCTCTAGTAAGGCTGTATTAAAACTGTATTTTAGAGTCTATATGGACATAAAACCAGCATGCAGACAGCCACTATTGTGGGCTTCTATACTATCATTACCACAGGTGCTCAAGAACAAAATGAGTTGTAAGGGAACTTGGAAACTGGTCAAGTGCATGTATAGGAGATACACTGTTCTAATAAAAGGTATGCCTTGCAGACACAGGGCTTAATTCAGAATTGCAACACCACCTTAAGAAAACTCACTTACAGAAATAATACAATTTATTTTTTCTCTTCAGCTTCACGAGCAGTTCCCTGTTCAGCCAAGCTGGTCTTCTGCTCTGCTTGCTTCACTTACAACATGGTGGAATTGCCGGCTCCGGTGCTTCTAAAAGATGATTCTTAAAGACTGACCAGCACTCGTGGACTCCTAAGCCCTCAAAAGCAGACTCCCAGAGGATTCTGCTAAATGGCTCCCTGAGTATCTTAAACTTTGCTCTCCTGAAGTCCAAGGTAGCAACTCTGCTGTCCTTTTTTTTCTCAGTACACTGAAAATTTTAAACTCAACCATTTCATGATCACTGTGGCCAAGACAGCCACCTACCATCACATCCCCCATGAGCTGTCCACAAACAGCAAGTCTAGGAGGACATCTTTCCTTGCTGTACTGAATACCTGTGACAAAAAGTTATCTCCTACAAACTTCAAGAATTTCCAAGACCTGCTCATCACAGCAGTGTGCTATTCCCAGTTGATGGATGGGAAGTTGAAATCTCCCCTGAGGACAAAGACTACCAACCCAGAAATTTCTCCTAATTGCCTATAAAATAACTCATTGGTGCTTACTTCCTGGCTTGGCAATCAATAGTAGACACCCACTACAACATCTCCTTTGTTTTCCATCCCCCTAATGAAGTCACTTAAAGCTGAAATGGTCAATTCACCTCAGGAGGCAGGGCATTCAATAAGGCAAACAAAAATCTTCCAGTAGGAGACAAGAGTTGTAATACTGCCTGTCTCCTGAGACAGGGGCAGAGCTCTCAGGGAACAAAAACGCTCCCGTGATTTTTGCCTATGGTCAGCTTCTTCAGGGGAGGGAACTGCAGCAGCACTAGTTTTGTCCTGAAACCAATTATTTAGAAAGAAAAAATGTTAACTGTGGGTTTCGTATGAGAGTCTCTTTCATTTTTCATTATATTTCCAACAGAAATCACAGCTGCAGATACAGTAAATAAAAGAAACAAGAAAAGAAACAATGAAAAGAACACACATTTAGACATGTCACAGAAGTGACTGTGTAAAGATAAGTGTGAGTGAAGACGATTTAATTCATCATGAAACTGAGTATCAAGCAGAGTTAAAAACCTAACCTAAGCAGTAACACTTTCCAAATCACAAACCTTACCACTTGTATGTACTTGCTGGAGCCTCGGTCAACTTGTGCTCCCTGGGAAGCATGGGATTATCAGCATCAGGGTATGAGTTCAGGATTCTGAGGGTGAGATCAGGGTTCCCAGGTAAGTCTCTATATTACCTTCTCAAAGGAATGCCTTTCAAGCACTTTTGCATGTGCAAAGGTTCATTCAGGAGACAAGTGTATTTTATCATTAGATGTGAAACTTGCAGGTGAAACCATTTCTCCCTTTGTACTGTTATAGTGCTTGATGTACTGGAGACCCTATTTCTATTGGCACCCATAAGAGTCATTGTAACATCACATTAAAGAAGGGTACTACAGGAGTTCAGCCTTTTAGATCTATAGCATCTGATATCAAAGATAAAAAGGGTGACCTGAGATCCCATGTTATACGAGGGTTTCAAAATGGTCCTACAGGTTTTGAAATCTATGGATTTACAATGTCTGCACTTTTCCTCCATAAATGAAGATGAATTCAAAGACTTCAGGATTCTGATTTCTATTTTACCGTCTATGAGAACTGAGTCCTTTCCTGCTGTGTCAAAATGCTTTGTGTTGATTCAGCCCAAATCAAGTTTTCAGATGATAAGTTTCTTTCCCTGATGTCTGATGCAAAACTGGCATTCATTTCAAATGGTTAAAAAAATTCATATTTAGTTTCTAGTTTCTGCTTCCTGATGAGGTTGCTGATAGCAAGGAAATTTGATCACAACTGGACAAGAAAAAAAAATAGAGGCTCCTGGGACGCTAACAACAAACAAAACAATAATGGAAATAGGAATTCTTATTTATAATTTTCCTTACTAGAAACTGCTATGTAAATGGTAATTTATTACACCTTCCATAGTAGGTAGGAAGGCTTTTTAAAGAATTTCTGTGTGGAAAGCTATTATGTGAAGTACATCTGTGTCCCTCCAAGAGGGCAGAGTTTCCGTATCATTTCACTAACTACTAAAAATATATTTCATACTAGAAAATATTTTTATTTTCAGTTTCATACAAGTAAATATGTTAAGCATGAACTTCTTCAATAGAAGCCCTCTCTAAGGTAAAAAAAAAGTCCCACATATTGAGCCAATAACCACTGTGTAAAATGTAGTTTTCTAGATCTGATATTTTTGTGGCAAACTTTGCATGCACTCTTCACTGCTCTCCCAAAAGTTAGTAAGTCTAAATGCTAAGAAAGGGTGATGATACACCTGTCTAAATGCTAAGAAAGGGTGACAATATACTTACCAGGAAAGAAAACAAAACAAAACAAAACAAAACAAAAAAAAAAAACCAAAAATGGTTTTCTCTGCATACAGGAATACTCTATGCTATTTAAAAATGGGCCCTTTTTTACTTTCACAAAGCAGTATAAGGGAAGCCTTGTAGCTGGATAAGAATATTTCTGTAATGTTTGCAATTATTTGAAAGTTGCTTTGGTTATAGTGACACCTTATGGTAGTTTTATTATATTTTACAGATTGTTTTGAAAGTTAAGGTCTCTTATAGCCTTTTACAGCCTGTCCCTATCAGCAAGGAGCTGTTTTGGTTTTTTTAGAAGACTTTTTGTTTCAAGTTACTTAAAAGATAATTCCATCTCTTCAAATTTGTCTGGTTTCCCCTTTGCCCTTACTGGGAAAACAGACTTTAAAGGGGAATAGTCTTTGGTACTGTCTTCTCTCCATGTTTAACAGATAATCTCTGCCAGCCAGTACACACATAGCATGCTATTCAAAACTACATGTGGTGATGCACAACTTGTGAGTAGAGTCTCCTACTGGGTTGATTCACCAAATTATACCATCTAGTTCATTGTGTTCCTCTAATCCCAGATCTGAACTCTTTAAAAGATAACATCACAACAGAAGTTAATGAAAACATTATTTCCTTTTAGGTACTGTTGAAAATCAAACCTGTGGAATATATAAGTAAATATCAAATTCATAAAATTGTGAAGATCAGAATTCATAAAACCTGCCTTCCTGGGGCTCTCCCTTATGTGCATTCTCTAGTGCCTAATCACTCTATAGCCCTTCCCTCACTTGAATTGCAAAGCTGGTCCCTCTAATGAGCCATTGGTTTCCATAAAATGTACACGAACTCCCTACCTTTAGTACTTCAATCACACTCTCATCAAACAAGGTTGAAAGTGGGCAACAGGTTCAAAAGTTGCAAAGGGCTGAGAGGGAGTGAGGGAAAAGGATGACCAAGCCGTCACATTAATCCTAAAAACAGAGCGAAAATCCACGTACGCTACAGTTGGCTTGGAAGGGGGAGTTGTTTTTATGCTGAACTGCAGGTAAGGCTTATTTATATTAGAATAAAATAAGCTCCAGAATACCTTTTATGTGTCCCCTTCTCATTAAAAAAATTATTATGGTATAGAGAGAGACACAGCTTAAAATTGTAAATCAACTTTTTGTTTAATTGAGCAAAATAAATCTGTTTAAAATTAATATTTTAAGTCCTGACAACCTATGTCAGTGACTAAATATTATAAAGTCACCTCTTGCAATTTGTAAATTTAAAAAATCAAAAAATACAGGTCTTTGCCAGACTTTAAAGATATTCACATTGCTAAGCTAGCTGAATCACTGGCTAATTACCTAGCACCAGCTGCAGTTTTTCTGAAAGAACAGAAAGGATATCAGTTCTATTTCCATTTAAAAATGCTAGTTTTTCAAAGTTAAGAAACTGAGCAACAATGCAGAAGCAAAATCTTCTCCTCCCTTAGAATGCATGCATAAAAAAGAACAAAGGAGAATGCAATTCATCAACTGGGGCATCTTGAAGGACACGGTGACCAGTAATGCGCAGTTCAGGACAGTGCTTGTAATTACTAACGCTTTTGTTCAAATAAATTTCTTTTAAACACACAGGTTAGGAACATAAAAAGTTCCTTTTTTATGAATCTAAGCTCTATGTAGTTTTATATACTGAATACTTTATCTACCTTTCACCAGAAAACGTCTGCTATAGCAAAACAGGGGAAAAAAATGAGTAATTTATTAAACTTTCTAACCACAGTCATTCAATCTAACAAAGTAGAAATTTCCAACAAAAATAAGCACACAAAAATGAAACAGCCCAATAAGTGTGTTTTGGCTAAATTAAATCTGGGCTCAAGCAGCTGCCCAGCAGCAGCAGCAGTTGTCAGGCCCAGATAAGCTCCTGCGTGAGACAGCAGCAGACAGCACCCTCGGCACAGGCACCTTAGGAATTTGAACAGAGCGGGTGAGCGGGTCGCACTGTCTCAAAGCAAACAGACCCATGCCTATGAGGCTGGCACAGAATATTCTGCCATTTTGTCAGATGCCAGTTTCCACTCTTTCTTCTTTTCTTTTCTTTTCTTTTCTTTTCTTTTCTTTTCTTTTCTTTTCTTTTCTGACACTCCCTGAAATCCGCCTCTCTGCTCTGAACAGTCACTTTATCGCTCTAGGATCTGGATTCAGTAATCCTCTGGGATCACTTACTTACCTGCAGCTGCTTTTAACATTTCTCCTTCAGCCTCACGCTGTTCGTAGAACAAGTAGCAAAGGGAACACGTGCCTTATTCATCAGCCACCTCCATTGCACAGCCTGGCAGCTTGCCAGTGCTGGAACATCAGATGCAGAGCCTCAGGTTAGGTTCCCTTCCGCAGCCCCTAATGGCAAAGCAATAATCTCCAGCTGAAAAGCAACAGGCACAAAGTTTGGGCTGCCACCGTTTTAAATTCAGCAATCTCTTGCAAAGTATCACGAGAGAAAAAACTGTCAGAGCCTTCTGATTTTTGTTGCCCTTCTATGATTTTACACAGCCATGCGCTGCCTGTGGACATTGATGTGGGAGAGAAAATCAAAGAGAGGGGCTGTAATAGCTGGCTGCAACAGAAAGGGCCTGGAAAAGTAGCAGGCACAGAGTCCTAAGAAAAGTTCTGATGACAGAAGTGCTATACGTGGGATTGAGCTCAATTAATCTGGGAATTATGTGTGAAGAGACCTCCACTTATTTAATTTCCCCAATGTGCAGAAAATCACAGCTCCGTACTACCTGTGTCATGAAAAGAATAAGGAAACACCTCCTACCCAGCAGCCAGTTAATTATCTGATTAGCTTAAGTAATATTTATAGTGCTTGCTTAATCAAAGAGATTAGAGTGGTTCTGGTTTGCAAAATGTGGCAGTGAATATAACGCAAAGGTGGTATTTCACTGCAAATCTCTTTCTTGTAACCGTTTTTCTGGTTTGCAAAATGTGGCAGTGAATATAATGCAAAGGTGGTATTTCACTGCAAATCTTTTTCTTGTAACCATTTTCAATCAGTAAGAATCAAGCAATTAATTCTTTAGGAAACATAAAGCGTTATGCACAAACTACTAAAACTCAACTAATTTTAAAGAATTTCCTGCCCACCAAATAATAATAAAAAAAACCCAGGTTAATCAGTAACTTAATCCTGCACATGATAACAATGAAAATACATTAGTACTTTATATTGAAATCACCCAGACTGCAGAAACATTTACTATCAAGTCAGAAATACACACCAAAACCTATTTCTCCTGCTAGTTTTATACAACAGACCAAGGTTTTGAGCACACCTGGCATCAAAATTGTATGTAGTGCGTTCCAAATACTTTAGATTAGATTTTTAATATTTTAGATAGATTTTTTTCTATTTTGTAACCAGGTAAAGCCAGGGTTTGTAGCATAAGGTTTTTTTGGGGAAAGGCTACATTTAAAGTTCCTGTTTAACAACCGAAGCATGAAAATGACATTTTAGTGCAATTTTATTTTTCTTGATTCTCCTGCTCCGATTTTGTAAGATACAATTGCTGTAAGATACATTTTTATACATTCTTTAAATAATAATAGTAATAATAATAATAAAATCTATCTGGTGCAATGTTAGGACAGATTCTTTAGATAAAGTTTATTGCTCTAGTTACAGACATATCTGATTGCTTCATTAGCATTTTTACTTATTTGCATTTGAAGTAACTTCTGTGACATCAACTAAGCACTTAGTCAAAGCTTTGGTGCCGTGGATAAACATTTCTTTTATCAGCATAATAGATTATCAGAAATCTATTTTCTAGCTTTTGGTTTCTCTTTTCTAATTTTTTTGAGTTCTCTTCTCTAGTATTTGATTTTTCTGTTCAGAAAATAAGCCAATTATTCCTCCTTGTGGTATCTAGTTAACTCACCTGCTGGAAAGCAAGCTCTTCAGCATTTTAGTTTTGTTTACTCTTACAAACCACAGACTTAAGCTGGTATTAAGGAGACATGGAGACAGATATGAACAAATGCTGCCTGTGTAGTTCAGCTCCCAACACCAATCCCCTCAGTTTTCAGGTCAAAGACGATGTTTTCATTGATGTAGTGTCAAATGGAGCTTCTGCTTTGATTATCCTTAATTTGATTGGCTAATTATTACAGAACATTTGTAAAATATGTTTTATATATTGTAAAACCTAGTCTTTTGAATGTTGTGTGAAAGGTGATGCATTTTAAGAAATCCAATTTTAAAAGGCCAAATAATGATTAATGCACAAGCAAAAAGCCTGACCAAAAAAAAAAACAAACCTCAAAAACTGTTAAGTAGATATAGGCAGGCCCTCAAATCTCTGTCATTTCTAAGTTCCAAGTTACTCCACATCCACAACTGCCTTAATTTGCAGTAAGAAACTGCGCTAGAGCCATAATAATAGAGTTCATAAGCAAATATCCTACAGAGTAAAAATGGATTTTTTTTTATTGTTTATAGTTTAAGTCTATTAAGTATTTAATTTATTAATTTAAGTATTATTTATGCCTAGAATACTTAGTAAATTATTTTAGAGCTTGAATAACTAGTATTTATTTAGCTGCTCTTGGGTTTGTGCATGGGTAGGAGTTTATTTCTGAATTCCTCATTTATAAATTTGAGGGTAAGTTTGGCACCACAAATTGGAATCCACCTTGTCACCCTAAAATCCAGTTTTCCAATCGACTGAGAAACTGCAGTGGTCTCCAGCTGGTGACATGAGTGCAGGGAGCTCCTGAGATGTAGCACAAAAGTGCATTTGCGTCCGGCAACAGCAAGAGAACATCGAATGAGCCGTTTCTCTTTGCATAACCCCTCACAAACAGCTCATTTCCCACACTCACTGAGCTGCATTCCTCGCAACTGCAAACTTGGTAAGAGTAACACAGCTCTAAAAACACTGATATAAAAAGGATTAACCTAAAGCTCTGGTATATGACACATCTAAGGGAGGAACTAGAAATATTTAAGTGATGAAGCAGAGATAAGTAGCTGCCAATATCAAAGTATTCTAGGCAAAAAACAATCAACTGCAAAGATCTCCAGCTTTTCCTGTTGAAATATTATGTTATCTGAATTCATTTAAGAGCAGA
The DNA here is from genome assembly GCF_000699245.1 of Pterocles gutturalis. Lineage (NCBI taxonomy): Eukaryota > Metazoa > Chordata > Aves > Pterocliformes > Pteroclidae > Pterocles > Pterocles gutturalis. Next base: position 40,321 of record NW_010140643.1, on the reverse strand, counting down.
AATTGTCAATTTTAAGCCACAACAAACCAACTCAGAACATCTGGATTTTAGCACTTGAGACTTCCCTGCTGAAGAAACAGGTAACAGTTATGGATCCTATCAGTGTCCACAAATGGAGGGGACAAAGAGAACATTAGCATGGTAAAAGCCAGATCAGGACTGTGACCTGCTGAGCAACTTAAGGCAGGCATTTTCTCAGCATGGTGCTCTCCAGGATGTCTCCACCTTACTGCAAGTTCACTCTCTTCTGCTACTATTGACCAAAAACTGGCATATAACAACTCCCTTGGCATATAACGTACTCCCTTGATGGATACAGCTGTGGGAGGAATGGGGATGCTGTAATCCTCAGCAAATGAAAATGAAGAGGGAATTGGAGCCACCCAATGCTATCTTTGCATTTCCACCTGAACCATCTCTTTCTTCTTTTACTCTCTCCTCCCATGCTATCTCCAGACAACAATGATGCTACTAAGCAGATCAGATCTCAGATGTGTCACACTTGATCAATTTATACCATACAAAAAACTGAGAACCAGCTTCCTTCAGAGCGCTGGCAAACTAAGCCTGACAAAGCAGTGTATCTTGAAACCCAGGTTTAGATAAAGGCCTGGTTTCTGGGTAAATGAGCAGTGAAAATGCAAATTGAGATCACTGTGTGGCATCAGAACCACAGACTCTGACATGGGCTTAGTGTTTTCAGAAGTAAATGCTAATTTTAGAGTCATCTAGTGCGTCAGCTTTTTGCCAGGACTTTTATTCTTTGCATAAAGGCAATATGCGATCTCATTTTACAGATACCTGGACAGCAACCACTCTAAGATATGAACTCAAAATTACGTGGGATAAAATGTATTTCAAACAAAATATACAGTGATAAAGTTTCCTACATAAGTTACTATTAGTTGATTTTATGGAAATTATAAATAAAAGTATCTTCAAACACGAAAATATGAAAAGTTCATTTATTTCCATAGGCAACCTCATTCACAGTACAAAGTGATATGAATTTCTCAAAACTGTCACTGTACCTTTTACATATTTTTTTAAGTAACTGATCTAAAAGTTGATACAAGAATAAATTTGCTTTTGAAGAGCTGTCCAATAAACCGGATATATACTAATGCCATGCTATGACAGTTCTATTTATGAATCACAGCTGAGACTACAGTACAAGAATAAATTTGCTTTTGAAGAGCTGTCCAATAAACCGGATATATACTAATGCCATGCTATGACAGACAGTTCTATTTATGAATCACAGCTGACACTACAGTAACATCACTTTATAAATCTCATGAGAATTTTCATGTTTTACAATCAAAACATAAAACTGCCACCAGTACAGAGACTGTACGATTAGACAAATAAGTATTAAATATTTTGCACAAGGCCTGAGTTTACTATAACACATTTTGATTTACAATTTCATCTCAGAAATCTGTACAACAGTTAGAATTATTTCAGAGAACTTAAGACAATCCAGCTTCATGGGCTTATTTGTTCTGTTGATAACAAGCGTGACGCCTGGAAGGCAAGAGTATATGAATCCAAGGTTTTACTGCCTTGTGTGATTTCCTTATAAAGCAGTCAAAACCTAATAGAAAGTAAGGTACAAGGCAGGACCTCACTTGAAAATCAGCTAACTCATCTGAAATTCTCCAAATAAGTTTCCTCACAGCTATTTCAGAGTAAAAGTTTACACTGAGTATATAAAATGCAGCATATCTCTTAACAAAGAACAAAACAAGGTCACATACACAACAGGGTATTTTTTCTGTACTCCCCCTCCCTATTTCTTTCATTGGAAATGGCACAAATCAGTGATATCCCACCCACCCCCAATAAAAAAATCCTATCAACAAACAAAGGTCACTCTAAAGTCCAAAAACTTCATCTGCAATGAGAGATCCAGTGTTCATAAACTTATGTTTTAAAAACTTTCCTTTTCTGCTCGTCACATAGATGTAGGCAGACTAAGCATGTGAATTTATAATAGATAACAAAAGTATCATACAATTGTTGGCCTGTATGGAAGCTTTGTGGAATTTTATTCAAATCTAACTTCTCATTTAATATTTGCTTTTTTGGTGTAATACAAGTGAAAAATCTGAAATCCTGTAATCTATACATACACTCACTTATCTATCTACAGACATAGATAACATTATAACAGGGGTTATAATACAAAAGTTAACAGACATTTTTCTTACTTTAAAAGGCCATTTGGGCATTTGTCAAAGTTCCACATAAATGTGAAACAGGTGTTGCTAAAAAGACAAAACAGAGAAGGAATTTTTTAAATAAGACTTGAAATGTTGTGTATCTATAAATAAAAAAAGTCAGCCTTTTACTTGGTGTAATCAACATCTGCGCAGACCTATAAGGCTACAACTTCCCCGTGACATTTCCAATTCACATCATCATTGAAAGCAGAAGACAAAGTATCTTCATTAAAACAAACCAGGCCATTCTACTCATGTTCCCAGTAAAATTTCTTTCCGTGTCTCCCAAATAATTGATGGACTCCTTTGCCTTTCGAAGGACTCCTTTGCCTTTCGAAAGACTCCTCTGGGACTGCCCCCAAATAATTGATGGACTCCTTTGCCTTTTGAAGGACTCCTTTGCCTTTTGAAAGACTCCTCTGGGACTGCTATCCACTTGCATAAGCAGGTTGCACAGGCTGCTCTGTGCCTTATTCACAACACTTATGTGATGAAAAGGAACAGAAAATCTGCTCCCTCCTCCACCCTTGAAATTACATTAGTGCCATTACATACCTCTTGAGAGAGGCAAACTTAGGGGCTTCTAAACTAATCTGTAACTCAGTAGATTCAAGGTTCCTCTCCATCAGCCCTAGCAGAGAAGGTTTTTCAAGCCTCTTTAATACAATCCTTCCATCTAGCAGGATGTTTGTTTTCCAAAACTGAGTTTTCAGATGCTTCAGAGACTTTCATACTTAAAACCAAATGGAACAAACAGTTCTAATACGGACTGCGTCTTGGTGCCATCACGTTCATTTAGCATACACCACAGCAACCAAAGCACAACTGATTCTTACACTTAAGATGTGTAGCTATTTCCACTTCTTTTCTCCTTTTGTAGTAAACATAATATAGATAAATCAATTAAAGAACAGGAGCTTACTCCCCTCTCTTTACCTCTCCTTTACAAATGAATGTAAAGTAAACCAGGTGGGCTGGGCAGTTCAGTCCAGACCCAGCTCTGATTTTCACAGTGGAATGAAGATCTGCTCATGGTGGGTGAGCACAGTGGGTGCACAGGGTGGAGGCTGTAAGGTGATGATATAACCTGCCAGGCTTCCACATTTTTTCCTTTAAATTAGGTTGAATACAAAGGGCAGAAATTTTGTGTCTTTTACTGTATTGTTCAAGGCATTTAACATATTTTATATCACGTTACATTTTCAGTAACATAATTTGCAATTTCTTAATCAGACAGCAACTTCATACCCATGTTCTCCATTTTGTTTTGCATTAGGGCTACACAGTCCCCCTGATTCAGGCCATGCCAGATGTAACACTGCTTTCCATCCAAGTCCAGAAACAGAAGGCGCCTGGAACCCCCCCATTTTGTAACATTGTCCCTTCATCTTACTCTTACTTGCATGTGAAGTACAACTGTTGCTCTCAAACAATGGTATTCACTCTGGCCACAACATGAGTCTTCCAGCCTCTTGCAGGGCCTCAGAATAACGACTTGTAAGCGGAGAGATCAACTGGACAAGGCTTCTGAAAGAAAAACTATTGTAGCACGACCCAAGTGGCACATGGCCTTGGTGACTTACCTCTTGCAACTCCTCTTTCCTTTAACTTAAGATGAAATAATTAGAGAACTTCATACGCATCCTATTTCCTCACACACGAAGCAGGAAGCCTCTACAAGGAAGAGGGATTTGACCCTCTCATTTTAACTGAAGTTATTTTTTTCTTTTTATTTTTAAATAACTGGAATATTTTGTTACAACTTTCATAATCACACTTTTCAGTTTTCTTTGTTCTTATTCTTCTGCTCTGGTCATTCTGAAAACTTCAGCAAATTAAATCAAAATTATGTTCTCACATATAAGTAGAAAAAGAAAAAAGTATTACTTGAGACAGATAAAGATCTTATTCCATCACATTACCACTGTATAGACAATCCCCTCTTAATTTGAACTTGGAGGCTTTTTTTTTTTCACTTTGTTCTTACAAATTAAGATTATATTCTCAGATAGCCCATGACAAAAGCACATGGTCCAAATCCCACAGTTTAGGAGGTCTAGCATATAAAATTTGATCCTATCTTTCCCCAGTCATTTTTCCCTCCAAAAGGTTAAATTAAAATCCATTTCTGAAAAGGCCCCAGTCCAGGGGGATCAGGGACAGAAACCCCAGATCAGGACACCGATGCTTAAGACTGTCTTTACCATGGATGTATTAATTTAATACATTGGAGAGTCCTAAGAGATGTTATTTTTAATATAAACTTATTTTCCAAATAATTTAGAGGAATACAGATTCAAGTAATTCTTCAAAGGCTTGCCTTAAGTTACCCTAACAAAAAGGTAGCTTTCAAAAGTTGACATAAAAGAAGACATTAGTGTGACTGAGAGTACAGAGTACCAGTAACCATAAATAAACTTTAACAGTTCTAGTATTAAGTTTACACAGATATCTTAACGTAACCTACAATGTGTAGCATGAATATTAACAGCACATAAGCATCACAATGTGTTAGGTATTGTTTTCTAAACCACAATTTCACTGGTCCCAGGTATTTTAAAATAACAGGACAAAGGCAGCACCTATAATACATAACCAAATCTTTAAGAAATATGCTTAATGCTATTATCGCTTAGAACTGTGGAAAGATAACAAAATACAAGTCAAATTTACAGCATAAGGCCCTTTGGTTTCGTAAGCAGCAAATGAAAGAACAATTTCTTCAGTGAAAGGCTTTGAAAAATAAAGCATGTAGGCTGTACATAAAAAAGGTAACTAGTTCCTTCCTTCTCAAAATAGCCAGCTATAGTCTTCAAAATATTATCTAAGAAAGCTCTTAAAATTCCTAGGAAAGAAAAAGTTAAAACCCAACAGTAGTATCTAACAGAGCAGAGATTCTATCATGGGCAAGCTGAACATACACCTGGGAAGTAGAAGAAACTACTGTTTGGTTTTCTAGAGAGCTTTATTAAATTTGGAGAAATACAATAAAAAGGATCTGAAATACTGTCTATTTACCATATATTCTAGAGCTTACAAATCTGTATTTCAGAACTTGCTTCACATTCATCTATCCTTCATAAGGACTTGAGTTAAAACAAAAAATAAAATGAAATAGTTTATTGTAGTCAAGGCAATTTATGGCAGTCTGCTCTCTCACACAACCATGTGCAACTTGTATGAGGCAATCCTTTTCCATCTTCTCAATGGAGCCAAAAACTATGAAGTAATTCAAGATATTTCTGTGTAACTAAACAGTGTGTGTTTAGTTACACAGAACTGCTTAGATATACAGCTGGGGCAGTCAACATCTGAATGTTACTGAGAATATTCTTTTTAGGAGGTTCCGTAACTACTCATATTCTTTTTTCACACCAGTTAGGAGCAGTATCAGATTAGCCAAAACACTGGAACACAGAATAAATGTGATCAAGTCACCACAGGTACTTTAAATCCTGCTTAAGTGGTATCTTGCTTTTGCTACGGGGCTGGTAACAACGATTTGGCATTATACAACAAGTTGTAAATGAGCATGCCCATTGGAGCAGTGTTCTTACCCTGTGCCAAACTTGCACTAAATTTTAAAACAATTTCCTATGCCTCCTGAATCCTGTCATTTACTACCACATTAATTTTAAGTATCTTATAAGAGAATAAATACAAAATATTTTCTCTTCTTAGCCTCTTACACAGTTACTGGTCAGCGATCTTTCTGTGTTAACATGGCTAAGAAAACTCTGAGGCAGCGTAAGAATTCACCTTTTGCAAACTGTCATATGGCAAAATGTGTGTGACAAATTCAGGCAACACCAATCATCAACAAGAATTTAGCAGACACTGAAAGGACTGGGGTGCAGGATTGTGTTCACTAGTGTTATTGCCCCCTAAGCATTTTGTTGAATTTAAGAAACAAAACTTTGTAGGAAATTTCATGGGAGTTGATTGAATACACTTCTGAATAATTTTGAAATATCTAGCTGCTTCTTTTTTGATTGAACATATGCATCCTACCTTCAGTGCTCTGATGTTCAGTAAAGGGACAGGAAATCTTTAGCATGTAAGATGACTTTGCACTTATGCAATTCCACTGCAGTACCAGATGAATGCAAAATCAAGTCTTTTTTCCAGTGCAAGAGTCTTTACTTTGCTGGGTTGAAAGTTTCCCCAAGTCATGCTTTTACTAGTCAAAAAAGATGTTAATCAGCTTACCCATGATCCAAATTTCATTGATCTTTGAAATAAGAAAATATTTTACCCAAAAAGATCTTTTAAGTCATTACTAGCTGAGCTGCTGTTTGTCATTGTGTTTGCTGGTTGTGCAAAGTTCTGAGGAGCAAAGAAAGGATTACCCTGTAAACCGAAGCCAGTCTGTCCTATCATGTTTATCTGAGGTCCCAAGACTGAACTGCTCGCACTTGGGGACCCCTGCGGGGGTACAAACTGATTAACCCACTGGCCTGATTTCTGTTGAGCCAACTGTTTCATACTAACTTTGGGTTTTTGAGGACCAAAAAGATTATCTAAAGCAGACATATCTGGGGGTCTGTTTTGTTGTGTCAGTGGAGAGATTGCAGATGCAGCATTCATAGGACTGTAATTTGGCATACTGGCAGTTGGTACAATGTTCATCTTGGTTGTTGCTGTTGCACTTGGACCACCGAAGAAATTTGGAGTGGTGGGACCAGCTCCCATACTGAATCCAGCAGTCTGAAAACCCATATTAGTATTTAGTCCATTTGTTATATTTCTCTTTGTGTTGTCAAGAGGTGATGAAAATCCCATTCCAACACCCATAGAAGGGACAGAAGAGAAGCTGTTTGAAGATGCAACTTTAGCTTTGTTGATAGAATGGCTAGTCAAAGATGACATATTATCTATCAGGGTATCTGTCAAGTCTTTTGTCTGCAAAATACATAAAACGCAGTTAAATGCTTTTCCTGTACAAACACCCTAGCAACAGTCTTTATCATTGCTCCTGCAGAAGTGGCATTCATTTTTCAGAAATTATACTTTACCGCATGGAATTAGGCATGAAATGAAATTATACACAGCATAAATTAGGTTATTATCATTCTTTGCCACTTGTAACTATTGCCATGCAGCTTTAATTTGACAACCAAGACAATACATGAAGTACTACTGTGGCATGCCCCATTCCCATCCCCAAGCCCTTTATATATTTAGTTAATAGACTCTTCAGAGCAAAACTTTTTTTAATATTTGCTTTTTCCTTATCTAGAACAATAGCCTTCCAATAATAATTATTTCTTAGGAAACTCCTGCAATTTAAAAAGTGTAAAATATTGCTAATAATGCAAATGGAAGGCAGATTAAAATTTATTTTAGCTTTTCTCAGATGTGCAATTGTACTACCAGTGAAAACAAAGGTGACACACAGGAGAAAAAAAAATGCTAAATGCATACAGCACTTGAAAGGAAAAAGCATCACAGCTCCAACGGAAACACTGCAGTTATTTGTTCTTTCTCACCTGCTTCACTGGAGGTGTTATTGCAGTTGCTTGTGGCTTAAGAGGTTGCTGGCTTTTCAGTTTCTGTGCCTGTTCTTGTTCTTTAGCTAACTTTTGCTTCTCTTCAAGTGTAAGTGATGCCTTTAAAAGGAAAAGTACTAAGTTGCACAGAATGTTTATTCTTACACTGATACTTTTATTTCATAAATAGCACTGTCATTCATTAATATGTTGTAGAAGAATACATATTTATACAAAAGAGAAAGTGGGTAAGCACAAAATCTATTATCATATTTATCATATTGCTAAAATGTACTTAAAGCAAATAAATACAATATTAAAAGCAGCATAATTAGAAATTGGAGCGGATCTCAAAGAGGTATCACAACAAAACCATTTTAGCTTTGTCATCTTAACGTTGAGGATAAGAAAAAGTGTTCTTCACAGTTTTTGTTTTTATATGGTTACCAGCTTGCAGTTGATATAGAAGTGCAACTGACCATGGAGTTGGAAAGGGAATTTAATTTTAAGATTGCTTAAGAGACTTTTCAGGTTTTTAACTACTTTTGTTAACAATGATGGATAAAATCATAAAATCATTCCCCACTAGTCTAAAATTAGTGAAATGGAAATGATAAAATGTGTAGATTTGGTGAAGCCATTTACATAATTAATAGTATGAAAGAATTTTACAATAGTTTATGCTTATGTTTAATATTCTATGTCATGTCATACTTTTTTCTCTGCTTCTTGTATTTATCCCCATATTGACTGTTCATTTTCACTTAACTTTGAATTGTACAGTAAATGTTAATCTCTGATACTACATGAAATTCTACATTTTATCTTCATCTGTGTTTGTAATCTTATCATAAAGTTGCCTATTTTGATTTTCTTATGTAAATCCACTGATGAAGTTTCAGTTTCACTTAAATCTATAATTTAGGAGAAAGAAAATGACCAAAAATTTATAATCCTAATTTTTGCCTACTTTGTACAAAGCTATTTTCAAGGAAAGGCTTTCACAGAAATTCAAGGATATGATTTAAACATTTTTCAGTGGACCTTCGCATGTGACTCTGTATGGTGCTGTGCTATACAGAAGCAGTTATCTTTTATTTTAAAGCTTTTAAGTATGATAAATATGTATTCACAATCTTTTTACACAACCTTACCAGACTTGTATAAGACAGATGGATGTAATAGGATTCCAAAAAAAGGTAAAACACACCTTTTTCTGTTTCGATGACATCTCATTCTCTATACTATCAGATCCACTGGTTAAGAGGTCAGTTCCACTAGTATTAAATACCTTGTCAATCTGCTTAAGTTCAAAGAAACAAAACTTAGTTATTTGAAATATTGTAATTTAAGGGAACATAAATGCTGATTAAGTAATTATAAATTTCAAGTTTCTACATGTAACACAATAAAATATTGTCGCTTACCTGATTATTTGTACTACTAGATCTTGCCTCTTCAGACACACTCATTTGGTTTGCTATATCCAAAGATCTATATAGTGCAGAGTATACACATTACAAAAAGATAACTTTACAATCACATCCACAATACTAACTCAGCAATGCAGATTATTCTTCTGCATTTAAATAATAAAAAAAAACCATTATGAGAGCACTGCCATTTTTATAGAATGCCTGCAGGTGACTGGAAATACTAATATTCTAAATTGTAAAGGCTTCCTAGTGATCATTTCACATGGTCTTAGTTCCTTCTTTTGAACAGGGTGACACAGACTTTCAGCAGCCCAAGTTAATTTGACTCAGAAAGCTCACCTTCTGTCAGACTCCATAAAACAGATCTAAATATTTTCAGATATCACTGCCTTCTAAAAGGCTGCCAGGTTTATGTTTTTTCAGTATGGTTAATGTTCTCAACAACTATAGAAAAGCAACTTAGCATATAGAAGCGAGTCATAAACTGTACTAGTGGAGCTCAGTATGAACTTTTACATTTAATGATTTAATTAAAAATGATTGATGCAAAATAATAAACTGTGACTGAACTGTATAAAAGTAAAGGATTTTATTCTATGAAACCATTGACATCACAATATTATTATCATTCTAGGACTAATAAATTGCTTGCTAAAAAACTTGCTGACAACTGTGCTTATTTGAGGTGATTCTTAACTACTGAAGTAAGAACTACCTAGATCTTTTATTGCTATGGCTAGAGTTTTCCCCACATTTGATAAAAAATTAACTGAAATTTATCTCTGGTCACTTCTTTCTTCTCTAATACACATTTAAATAAACACTTACTTCTGTTGCTCTTGCATGACATGAAGTTGTTCAAGTTTTGTTTTATGCTCTGCCTCCAATCTATTAAGCATATCTTTTATAACACAAATAAAAGAATTGAACTGTGGAACAAATATACAAGAAGTTTGGATTTTGCAGTGATGGAATCCAGAGTTTTATAACTTAAAAGGTTATATCTCATAAAATTTACAATATACAATATCAAACTGCAGATTTTAAAATAATGTATAATCTACCTTCACTATCTTCCATTAGATACCAAAGCAGAGGGTATACTGAAACAGTGAAAAGTATATATCACTAAAAAAAATAGTGGGGCAACACAGAAAAAAAAAAAAAACAACCCATAGATTAATATTACCAAACTAATTTAAAAAAAAAATCCTATGATTGCACTTCTACATTATTTGCAACATTTACAAACACAAGCAAGGGAAGAAACATTAAGATGGTACTTCAGCTTTTAACTTGAATTGTAATTATGTTAGTAGCTAATGCTTTTGCAGGATATTTGGAAGGTGTGAGTATTCATTTTGAAATTTTATACTAGATCAGCTAAACCCACTGAAAAACAACAAGCTTTAAACATGCAAATACAGTAATACTGGCAAGTTTTTTGGTTTTGTTTGTTTGCTTTTACAACAGACATAGACATATAGTAATCTACGAATTCTTCTCTGACAACAGTTTAAATCTATTCTCTGCCAATTTATCAAGTAAAAGCATGCAACATAGTCATGTTCCTACCTGATTGAGATTAAGATTGTTTTCAATACTAAGAGGAATCAGATGAGGCAATACTTTTCCTGCAAGCTGTTCTTTGGTAATTCCCAACTTCTTATGAGTAAATGTACATTTGTAAATACCTGATATACAATATCAAAATAGTTTAGTAAGCAATGTGAACAAAGTAGCACTCTATATGTATCAGTCATCTGAACATACATTGGCTCTGTGTACAAGCAGAGACAAACATGATCGAAAGAATCCTAAAAGCAAAGTACTCATCCACAACAGAAACATCTTACAGCAAGAGGCTTTGCTAAAGTTCAGAATAAGAGGAAGTCCAAAGTAATACTTTGCAGCTATGAAACCTGATATTAGGGAATGTATTGTCCTGGTCAATTATCTGAGAATATGCATATTTGAATATATCACGAGCAATCGAGTTATCATAAACTGACAAACTACTACTGAGAAATTAAGCTGTGTTAACTAAGGATGTGTTCCCTCCTGGCATACTGAAGTGTCTAGGAATAACTATCACACTGCTCTCTGATTGCATTTTACAAAGATTCTTACCTAAACGTTCGGGGCTGTGTTACACATAGGATAAGAAAACATGCATAGTCTTTGCCTTTTCTAAAATCACCAAAAAAAAGAGAATACTGGCAGGCATGAGGGATCCAGCACTAAGCCTACAAGTTCTATAGTGTTTCTGACAGGAGGATTCCTCTGCTTAAATAGTTCACCTCTGGTGGCAAACACTGAACATACTACCATAAAAGAAGCAGCAGCTTTCCTCACTTTCTACATTTAGTATTAAAACAAAACTGTTAGCTGGCCAAAAAGATATCACACAAAAGATGGAAGGTATTATGATTCCAGAAAAAAAGGAGAACCAAATTACACAAAATTGATTTCAGCCCATCATTTCCAAACTAGGGTTCACTTATCCGCTGTATCCAAGTAGAATTTAGGAGTAATACAACTAAAGTAAAAGATACACTGCCACTCATTCTCAGACAGCAAATACAAGCCAAAGCTGCAAGGATTGAGGGAAATGGGCAACTTCATATTAGTACTGATAGATGCCCTCTTGCTGATTTTGAGCAAATCAAAATAATGCTACCATCACATATTAGTAGTGTTTAATGAGGGCTTCTGCCAGCACAGCTTAGCTTGTTACAAATGGTCTTCTTTCTACTACTTTGTTGACAGTAAGAGAAATTGCCATTGTCTTCCAGACCTGGACACACAGTCACACCCCTCTTGGCAGTGACTCTGGTCATCTGGTCTCCTTGAGCCCATTCAAGTTGTTAAAATCACACATCCTGAGTTAGGCAAAGCACCAGAGTGGCACTAGGAAAGCACAACTGGGAGTAAGACCTCTCCTTCCAGAAATAACAAGCCATTAGGGTTTGTTAGCTATTTTGTGAAACCTCACCCAGACTATGTTCCATTTCAGTAAAACCTCACCCAGACTATGCTCCATCTCAGTGCAAAGGCAGCCATGTTTGCTTAAATGTCCAATAAAATGAATCTAACAAAACCTGCAGTGAAGAGTGGTAGATTTGTAGACAATCATTTTATAGCATCTGACAGGCAAGAGTGGTAAGAGAAGGTAGGAGTGACATCTCAAAAGCTCCAGCAGCACCTAAAAGAAGACAGCTTATATACTCTTCTGAGGAAAATGGCCTCTCTGGCTGGGTGGACGATACAGTCCATGAAAGTGTCACAGCCCAAGAACTGCAATGAGTACTCAGAGCTGCATAGGGCCTTGAAGACTACAAATAGATGTACTAGTGTTCGGAAGTACCAGCAATACGTAAGGTAACTGAACTGTGGCACACTCATGAAACAGGAAGTTTTTAATAGCCATTTTAGCCATACACTATGTAAACATTATCGATGATAATGCAGAAGGCTTTCAGATTTACAACATCAAAGCACAGAAGAGAAGAAGGTTGAAAGTATTAATTACCTAAAATTCCCATTAGCACTGCAGGTTCCTTGGATGGAATTTGTTGTAGAAAAGGCAAAATATCATCAAGCACAAACCATTTATCCAAGTACTCCAAAATCTTGCCTAAGCACACTAGTGAGTTTACCCGGACCTGTGAAGTATGACAAGAATTAAACAAATTCTCTACTATATTTTATCTACTACCTAAGGAAAAAAAAATAAAAAACCACCCTTACAAAACTCATACTTAGAAGAAAACAGGTGCTACTCAAACTACAACCTTCCTATCTGAAATTTCAAGACAAGCTAAAACCCCCCTTTTGTCATGAAAGGAAAATACATATAGTTACTACCTGCTTGCAAAACACTGGCTTTTCTGCAGGACAAACACTGTTAACATATATTATTGTGGAACACACTTCAACAATTTTTACAGTATTACTAACACAGTAAGTTGTTAACGACTTTAAAAACTGTTAGAGTAAAAAAGTAAATGGTGCTTCTGTATTTGGAAAAAGTAAAAAAATAACTCAAAAAGAAATGAGAGCACACTGTTGGGCTTTTCTTTAAAAACACAACAGCAGAAAAGCCAAAGTAATTAAAGGTAACAACATTTTCTGAGGACTGAGAGACAAAACTATTAGGATACTTACAGCAAGAGAAGAAGTTTGCAAACATGCATTTTTAATTCTTGGAATTAATGAATTTTTCATTGATGGGTAATCTATTAAATTGGCAAACGTGGGAATTATGTTTAGGCAAAGCTCCTATAAAAAAAAATCCTCATAAGTTTAAAAAGACACATGCATATTTATTATAAAATTAGTACTATATTACTCAAGATCAAAATTAGTTTTAAATGTCTCCTTAAGCTTTCCTTTAAGGAAATATTTAAGGAAATACAATGTTTAACTAAGCTGACCTTAATCTATCAGACTCACTTAAAAATAGCTAGAATAATAAAGCATCATGGTATGCATATAGAACTTTGGAAAATAGATTTCAAAAAGAGCATTCATAAATTTATAATAAAGTATTTGAATAGTAAGAATATTTTGCATTTTCACAAAACATCTTTGTAATAAAAAACAACTTTTATTACATCAAATTGTAACATTCTACGTAAGTCAAGCAAATCTGAATGAGTACTGCCAATAACACTACAGCAGCACAACAATAGGCTGAAAGATAAAAGAGCATATCAAGATTAAACAACAGAGCAAAAAGAGGAAAAAAAGCATCAGAGAAAAAAAAATCCTATTTCAGCCGAATCTCAAAAAACAAGAGACAGCAATATTAAGTATACATTGCAAATAAATACCTGAGTAACCAAACTGACGCAGAAAAAAACTCATGCCACTTATTTAGAAACAAAAACCTTTCTCCATAATATTGCAAAGGCTTTGCAAAGGTGAAAGACACATCTAATTATCCAAATCCTTCTTTAAGAAATATTTTGTTTGTTTATCTCCCCTCCCACTGCTGAATGCCTTTAGGTAACTGGAAATTAAATTCAGTAGAAGAATTTTTTTTTTAAATAAGAACCTTAGAAAGCCAGAGAAAGCATATAGAGAAAAATTAAAATATGGATACACGAAAGTGTCACCAGAAGGTATATTAATAGGGTTTTACAGCAAATCAGGTCTTCCAAGGTAACTGTCAGCACACATGTTCTTACCAGTAGGACCTCAGAATAAGCCACCTTTCATTGACTGGTAAGAGCATGCACGCCTGCACAGGCCATGTAGTTTAAATGCACATCCTCCTACTTTTTGCTCTGGTGGCTAGTAAGAATTTAGGATAAGAGCATTAGAACAACAGTGAAGTGGTTACTCCCTGGAAAGTAAGGGAACTAAATTCTATTTTACTAAAACAAATTTTCTTTAATAAAACATTAATCTCTTTCAACATTCAGGAATATAACACAGATTTTAACATCTCTTTTTTCAAGTAAACAAACACATGAGTATGCAAAATTTGGCATATCAGCTTAAAGAAAAGAGAAAATTGTCTTAAATAAAGGCTTCAATTACTATACCTGGATCTGAATTGAAGGTGCTTCCAAGGCTCTATAAACCATTGGTAGGACACTGTTCTTTATTTCATCTGGTGGAGTTTTGGTCAGAAGCAAGTCCATTTTTTGCAGGAAGATCAACAAAATCTATTAAAAGAAGGACATTCAGAAGCCAGAAGTTTTAACTCCAGAAACATATACTCACAATCTAAAGTGTGTTGTATCATATAATAAAAACTTCAGAAGTTTTCTTGTAACTCAGTAAATGTGATCACTTACCATGTTGCTTGCCTGAAGGCATGGAAGACAAAAAACACTTTGACATATTATTGCATTTTAAAAACAGCAAATACAAATCAAACAAAATATGCATGTTCTTGACTAATCCTGAAATAAGAAATAATAATGGCTAAGAAATCAGTTCTTGTTTCTATTTACAACACGGTCTTCCGTTAAAAACCACCCACAAAAAATCTTTATACACAAATCTCTATTGAAAAAGCTAAACTTTCAAAAAACTACAGCTGCACTCAAAGCACTTGATCACAACTCCACATATAAAAGCTGTATTCCGTCTGCATCTAGAATCAGAATAGGGACACAATGAAAAGAATATTATAGCTACTATATACATACAAAATACTTTTATTCTATTTCACATGGAAATTGTATATCATAAAATGAAAAATCCCAAACAAAAAAGATTCATACCACATTAACCTAAAAATCAACACTAGAATAGCACATTTACATAGTGGGATTCATCTTGCTTAGCCATAGCCATCTAAAAGTTAGCTGCTATTCTAAGTTACTCATCCAGGCTCAGTCTCCAATACACAGAGCTACATAACTCATAAGACTTATGCCTCATCTCAGATAGGTGAAACAACTTTTTACATTGACTATTCACTGATATCTAGACTCCTTTTAGAAAACAGGTTAGACCAGGTGGATAAATTGTGGTGAGTGGTATCACACTAATAATAAAAAGCCAAGTATTTTATAGGAGGAAAAGATTGCAAGTCTAAAAATATGTAGCAGTCAGTGCTTGTATGTCAAATAAACAGAAGCATCAAAGTGTAGAAATACATGTGTACCAAGACCACATTACAAGTTTCCCCCTTTCATTTGCTTTCCTTTACAGGGAAGAAAAATACATTATTTTAAACTGCAGCTAATGTGTGTTTTCTTATTGTATATTTATAATTAACTAAACTGTACACATACACACACAAACTCATTCATTCATTCATCACATGAACATTGATTCTGATGTAATATCCACAAATCTGGGAGAATACAGGCAAGATGGACCAGATCAGTTTTAAAGTTATATTTATTTTTGAATAAAGAATTTTCATTTGTCCTAAACTTGGCTTTTTTGAAACCTACGTGCGCTCATAACACTGTTCTTCTCTAGCAACCCTGCAATACTGCAGCACAAGAGTTTCTGTATTAGTTAAATGTACAGTTTTGGAGAAGGATCATTTGATTGTTTTTGCAAATTTGAAAAGCATGTGAATGAAACCTGTTATTTAACAACTAGAAAAGCTCCTTTAAAACAAGAACCAGATGTCTGACCATGTAACAGACTGCTTTTAAGTTAAACATCGTATTGTATAGTAATTCAGGTTTCACAGAAGCAGTTCAGCCATTTTCCACTGGCTGTCAATGCTTTCCAACTAAGATAACATAAAGCCGAATCATTTTTGATATCTCACTCTACCTGTCTTGAACTAGAATGTAGTTCATGCTGTTCCAATGAACCCCTTTTATTTTTAGCTTTCTAGGGTCATACTTCATGCTTTTAATCTACTGAAGTAGAAACTATGATGTTACAGTCACAGATTCACACATACCATCTAGTAAGCAAGCAGCAGCAGCTGCACCCATTAATGCTAAAGATGTGCTTCATTCATTACTACAGAGCCCAGTACTTGTCAGGGTACACTTTGGTGTACTGAATTAGAATATAACTTTACAGCTCATCATATGCTAACTCCCTATGGATTCCCCTAGACAGGATAGGGTTTGTCTAAACTGGGAAGCTATGTCAGAGTAAGCTAGGATGTTAATTTACAGCACACCTGTTACTCCATGCTAACTCCAACAGTATGATACGAACATGTAGTTTAACTAAATATTCCATTTTCATATTATAAATTCTCTCATAGAAAGACATTGTGAACACTGGATAACAATTTCTTCATACAGAATTACAGCAGCTTCCCTGTGATACATTCACCTCCTAGCTCAAGTACCCTATGAAAGCCAAGCAACGGGTCCCTCACACACATCTAAAACATCTTGAGAGAGCATTTGGAAGAAACACTGGCACCTTCCCCATCCGCCCCTCTCCATGAGTTACACACACACTGCCACTGGACATTTTTGCCTTGCACGAAGACAGTCAGAGTTGTAATTCTGTCCTTTGGCACTTTGAACCTTTATATTCTTTCCTGAATTTCTGGTATATTAACTTTGAAAACCTGTCCTAGACTGCTTAAACAAACTTTGCCATACTAAAAAGACCACAGAAATAACAGTGGAGTAAGCCATCTAGTACTCAGTGTGCATTAAAAATGTGAACATAAGAATTTAATATACAGTATCTAGAAAGCGACAGAAAAACTTTGCAAAGCTCGCTCTTTATGAGCTGATCCCAAGTCTGTATTTTGCTTCCCTTATTTCTCAAGAAATAGAACAGCTTTTGTGCGCATTATGCTCCAGATATAACTTTGAGACAAACTTTTTTGCAGTAAGGATTTTCACAAATCTGATGTTAAAGGTAGCAAAACATAATGTTAACTTTTAGGATGAAACAGCACAAATAAAATATTCACTGGCTTTCGTCCAGTTAAACGTTTAACTTTTTCAAGACAACAACAAAGCTAACATAAAGCCCCAGTGGACCAAAAATTAAACAGTATTAAGTAGTTCTAATTTTCAGAGGTATTCCCAGTTACACAGTTGCCTCCTTTCCCCCCTGCCCAGTATAATGAGAGTTCTCTGATCCAGTTTTCTGAAACTCAGAAATAAAAGGTCTACTTGTTCGTTTCTGTGTTTATCTTGCCCCTTAAGTGCTCTGCAGAGAAATAATAGCATCCATCAGTAAAACAAGGTGAGCTAGAAGGAATGCATAGCTGCCTTTTATCTGTGGAGGCAAAATGCCAAACTTAGTGGGAGAGTTCTCAGGAATCATCAGGCACATGGTGTTGACAAAAGGACCTAAATGTTTTGCTCCTTTACAGTAATGATAATGTCTTACAACTTTTATGCATGTAAACAACAGAAAAAAGTGTATTTTACTTACACAGCTGTCAAATAAAATTAAACAAATTTCACAAATTTGTGCATAGTCCTCAAATAAGCACTATTTTATTATGATCAATAATCAGCACTTTTAAGAGAGTGCCAAAATTCCACCCCATGATCCTAGTGTCAGCAATCTGGATACAAGGAAAAAAAAAATCATAAGTTCAGCTACTGGTAGAATATGTGCAAATATTGTACTGTTCAACCCTGCTCAGATTGGCTAGCTAAGTGGTAAAATGCTTACAAATATATCTTCTACAACCAACCAAAAATAAGAATTGAGTGGTAAATTAAATGTTTCCTTTTTTGCTAATCTAATCTCATCCACAAATACAAATACACTCTTGGAAAACCCATCTAAAAAAGCAGGAGTAGAGGCTTTGTGAATTTTCTGGAAAAAATCTATTTTATATGAATCAAGACAGATTGCCTGGACAACTACAGAGCAGGCTGGGCAACCTGTGTGAAGCTGGAAAAGGGAAATTGAACAATTAGTCATTCTCCAGGGAAAAAAAAAAAACACCAAACAGAAAAATTGTAATCTGAACAATATTAACATACCTGGATTGGTTCTTGCTGCTTAAACACAGGACCAAGATCAGGCAGAATGAGCTTGACATATTCTTCTTTAGTGCATTCCTCAGCAATTAGGAGAACATTAGGCAAGACAAAGGGTACCATATCAGGATTTACAAATTCAGAAGTCAAGCAGGGCAAAATTCGCTGAATTATAACACGCTAAAAGAAAAAAAAAAAACAAGCATGCATCAGATTGTACTGCATTGCAGTAAATTACTATTTTGCCAGCTCAACACCTTTTGTATTAACCCCACATTTACAAAATAGCAGACAGACAATTTTCAGTTTTGAACTCTTTATTTTCACAGTATACTCTAGCTAATTTACACTGTGCTACTTGGTGTACTTTTCTCTGTTTGCACTCAAAACATAACTGGAGACTATAATGACTGTGAAGGTCAACAAAAAAACAATTAACTGTACAGAAAATAGGACCTTCAGCCACATACATTAATTATGAAAACTTTATTCTATATGCTTTCTTTAAAAAGACCCTAAAAAGACCTTTAAAAAACACCTTATCACACCCCTCAAATAATGAGTTTTTCAGTACCCCGTCACTTACCGAACACACACATAATCCTACTATACATCCCTGTAAAACTCCAGGTACATTCCCTAAATGGGATACTGCTGACGAAACAGGTACTGTGGATGTCTACTATAGAGTTAGACATCCTTAAATGCTTTTAAAGCCGATAAAGAGAAAGACAGAGTTCGAGGGCACAGTCCCTTCTCTCATAAATTATACTTTCAAGACAGAGAAAAAAAATGAATGCCCTAAAAGATGCCACTTATGTCACTCAGTGCCTGTCTAAATTCAAGTGAAATACATCCCATCTGTTTTCAAATTCAAAGCATCAATGACTTCTAATCAAAGGAAAAAAGTTACTAAATTAAAAAGACAGTATTAAACACGAAGTCTGAATTTTTCACTGAGTAGTTCAAAACAAAATTAAAAATAAAGAAATGTAATGCAATGGTTCAGAAGCTCAGCTATTCTATTATGTATTAAACTAATACTATTCTTCTGTCACATATGCATTATGCCTTACACAAATTAAAGAATATCACAAAAGGCAAAGGAGTCAGTCTAGCTGTAGTGTCTAATGCTACACTGAAGAAATCTGTAAAGACAGACATTTGCCTTTGAGGTTTCTGGGTACTGCTAGCACAAGACAGCATTTAGTCTGTTGAGGGAAGGACGTTTTGCATCATTCAATACTGAAGTACTGCCTTGATATGAAAAAAACTGAAGCAATCTTATTGGGAGGAAAAGGTGGCAAGATGACTGCAAAGAGCTATGACAGCATGTGGAAACAAAGCAAAAGCCTTGTAAGTGGAGAGAAGACAACTCCCTTTCAAAGTGGGATGAACTACAAGACGACATGCAAATTATGGTTCCTTACACATACTGTTAGCACAATTTGTCATTTTGTGTTTAAAGAATTACTGATAGCTGAGGAGTATTTCCACTCCAATTATTTTCTAATCTGCCCTTTTTTCCTACTACTTTATTCTGACAGTCTCATGGCAGTCTATTATGGTACAATGCTACATAAAGTCTAGCTTTCTGAGATTCAGAATGTTCACATTTTTTTAAACTCACTATTTCAAGACATCATACCGACATACCTTTGGTAGTTTTGGCAGAACCTTTGGTAGCCCTTTAAAAAACTGTGACTTCTGAAGGTTATCCCTTTGAAATAATGAATCAAAATACTGAAGCGTCATTGCTCCTACATCATCAAAGAATGGTATCTAAAAATAAGATTAAAAGCTTGTGATCTGGATGGAGACAGCATTGACACTATTACAAAATATAATCATCTATTTGCCTTTTCAATGCACTATAGTAAACCTTTACAATAACACGTCTGGAACTAACAAATAGAAAAGTACATTTTTACACACTAAGTACTATAATATTCACAGATAAATAAGATGGAATTTTACTAGCATTACTGGAACGAAAATTCTGCATTCAAAAACTTGCATGGGTAAGACTCCTCCTTCCTGGTAGCTCTCAGTTTTAGAGAGGGATATATCAAACCCTTACGAGCTTGCAACAGCTAAAGACAAAGCATGGTCTCTTGGACTATTCAGACACTTGTTTTCAGTTGAAGAATTTGTGCAAAAAAAATAAAAAAGGATATAAAAATATTTAAAGAAGATCTGCTGTAAGGCAGAAAGAGAAGCCAGCAACAGTAAGGCAATACAGAAAAAAAAAAAGCATCAGAAAAGCAGACTGGAGTAGGGCGATACAGCAGAAAAGATCCAATTAGCAGAGAATTCAAGCTAGTCTGCACTGTGGACTTAAATTCTGTCTTCTAGATCGCACCCCAAAATGTCTGTGATCGTGGAATTCTACACAGGTTAATACAAACTACTTAAAACTAGCAAGGCAAACTTGCCCATGTCAAGCTCCTTTTTAGCTCATGTCATGCTGGCCACAATAAACTGCTTTTAGAACTAAAGCTCTAATATCTCTAGACCCTACAATTCAGTCTGCAGTGCAGACGTGGTAAAAGAGACTTAAAATCTTAATAAAGCCACACTGCTTAATACAACCATTTACAGATTTGTTTGTTGTAGTCCTTCAGACAAGTTAGCTGACACCCCAGTAATATTTGCCAGTTTCCTCACTTCCCATCTTCCAGCATATATGTTGGCAGAACCATTACCTCTTACCCCTCCCTTCTTCACTCACTACTTCTTCCAACTGTTAAAATAGTGATATCTCTCTCTGCATACAACCTCTTTATATGACAGGAAAACCAGAAAATCATTTAGCCAAGCAAATCTATAAGCAGGAACCTGAAAGGCTATCAGATACGAGAAAATAGGGTATACGACAAAGGAAGAATCATGCTTTTAAGTTCTACTTTCAGACAGGAAGAGTTTGTCAAATTAAAACTTAAATGATCCTACTTACAATTAATTTTTGCTTTATTATGGCAAGTAAGCTGTGAATATATTTTAAGCTCTTCTTCCGCATATTTAAGAATACACCAAAAATCATAAGCCAAAAGGTAATCCTTACATTTATTGCCCTTTATCATTTTATGGCTTTAAAATCCTTCCAATACAGTTTTAAAGATTGAATTGTATAAAAACATAGCATAGAAAATACTTCCAACTGTATTAGAAAGCAATAAAATAGTGTTGCATTCTAAATTATGTCTCAACACCCACTTTTTCCATATATAAAGGTCAGCATAAGGACAACTTCTGGTATCAACTCATATCATTATTTCCAAAATAGTTTAAAAATACTTAACATTTCAACTAAAATGATTAACAGGAAAACACTTTAAAATAGCTCTATTGTTTCTACACATCAAACAGTATTTTCCCCTCTATCCTATGGCTACTGTATTTTCCATGAACTGACCTTAGTCATTTGATCTGCGTCTGGTCTGACTGCTGGAGCTACATTTAAGAGCAGCTTTACATGTTCACGCACCTCCTCTGGTATATTCTGAAGCGTACTGGAGCTTAAACGGCTCAGCTGTGTAAGTAATTTAAGCACATGCACCATGAAGTCAGAAAATCCTGCACAGAACTATTTCCAACATACAACAGGACTACACCTTGTCCTCCTGATGGTTTCTCTACCCACACCTTTTATATCCCTCCCTTCTCCCCTTTTATAACCCATTTGCTTCTGATCCCTGATAGTCTTCTTTCTGTCTCCCAACAGCCTACCCGCTTCAGGTCACATTCCCCTGTTTCCAACTTCTCATTATGTTCAGGTTATCAGAGAACACAAACCCAGTATTTTTAAACACATACATGTTATTATCTGAGATGTTGTCTACACACATTAAAATACAATACACACACATAAGGCAATGGGCACCCAAAGCAGTTATGACAAAGGAAACTTGCATATGAATGTACATTACGTCAACTGATCCAAGTAACTGTCTTCTGAAAAATATTAGTAGTCCACAAAGAATGTGAAATAGCTGATAATTAATTGGATACCAATTGCAATGTCAAGTGATCAAATCAGTCTAAACTCAGCCATCTTCAACAGTCCCACAGAGGTCATTCACTGCCTTGTGTTTCACACTGTTCACCCCAACAGGTAAAGTACTTATTCCACAACACCAGTATTCAACAGGTTTACAGAGAATTTAGATGAAAAATGAGATTTGTAGTTTATAAAGTTGGTACATGTAACCTTCTCTACACGTATATTTATTTCCCATATTTTACTAGGATTCGTTTTTCTTGTTATAAAGATAGCATGCAAGGTAAGAGACCATTATTGGATTATTTATGTTGGAACAATGGTAGCGTTCTCTAAATACTTAAATCTATTTTAAAACAGTAACTTTTCAAATATGAACATCAATGAATAATAGTCACAAATAGAACAAATACCTGATCCAGCTGTCTGCTAAAGCTTTTATAAATATCCTGCTTGTTGACCTCAAAAATTGGTTTCCCTTTATTAAATACCGCATACATAACAGCTCCTAGAGAGTACATATCACTGGCTGTCTCACAGCTCACAGACAGAATATATTCTGGTGCCAGGTATTCAGGATTTGGAAGACACAAGGATGGCAAGTTTGGGTCCCATTCCTTACAAGGGAACTTTGGCTACAAGAGAAGAAAAAGTACACCTATCAGGGATTTTTAAAGAACATTTTAAATAAGAAATTCAAGCAGCAAAAAATGATTAATCCACTCAAATTCAATTATGAATGAAACAGAAATGGACTAAGGCAAAACTGTTAAGAATCTCTGTCTGTAGCTTTGAGTGATTAGCTCATGCAGTTAAGTCTGAATATCAAAGGTGGGCAGTGTAATGTAAATCAAAGTGCTGCTGTAAGAAGGAAACATGAGCTATGACGGGAATTCACTTTAGGAGTCAGCAACCAGGCACTGAGTGGATACAACAGACTAAATTAGGTAGCTTTGCATGTCATCCAACATGCAGGTAAGCAGAAGTGGCACAGGCTTCAGCCTCTGACTGAAACCATCACTAGTTTATTTTGACTCCACTGAGCCAACCTAGGCTCTTTTTCTGTGACGACCAAAGACAGCACTTCAATCTAGACCTGTACCATATGTTCAAACTTCCGGACAACAAAATATAGAGGTGAATATTAAAGAAATGATTCTGTACTGACATGTAAGGTCATGAAACTGGTTTCAGACAACGATCTGAATTTGAAATTTAATTATTATAAATATAAAGATCTATTACCTCCTGTTCAGATGGATTTGTTGACTGGATACAAAAATCAAAGCCCATAATTTTCCATGCTCCACTCTTATTCAAAATTATATTTTCAGGAGTAATATTCCCATGGACCATTTTCACACTGCTATGCAAAAATGACAAGCCTTCAGAAACCTGTTAACAAAAGATTATTTCAGGTTAAATATTTCCCCAAAATATCCTGTCAGACATTTACAAAAATTATTTTCCTGTAGTCACTGTTAAGTTGGTAAGTTAACTAAGAAACAATTTTTCACCACTATTTTAGGCTGTCTTAAAAATTATGTATGATGGAAACTAAACACAGATGTGTAATCAGCAGATGAGATTACTAATGCTGATTAACTATCACAGCATAAGAACAAAAACACTTTTCAAAGTTGATCAACATATTCACTAAATAAAAACTGGGAGCTACTGTTCCACCACAGAAGGCAAAGAAAAGATTCACATATGAAAGAAACAGCTGTAGCATAGACATTTATATGGAAAATAAAAATTAATTTGATTTTCTATTTTCCATGTCAGAATAAGCTAAAACAGTAGCAGCCTCCAGTGTTCATCCTCTCTTATACCTGCAGTGATCAGGGCACTATAATCTCTCACTTCCCAACTATTTGATTTAGTATAAGTAGACAAAACTTTGGCGGTTTACAACCTTATAAATCGATCATTAATACTACAAGCACAAGAAAATTTTAAGGACAACCTGTGTCATACCTGAAGCAAACCATATTTGGTCTCCACATCATAAAGTTTGTATTCTTTAATGTCAGATGGTAAAGGAGAAGGTAGGTTGTCCCAGCTGCCAAGAACATTAGCTAAACTTGCACAGACTGGTTCTGTACAAAATGCCAAGCAATCCCTGTAGAGGAAATATACAAAAACATTTCTTATAAATAAATGTAATAAATCTCAACTGTGAATAAAGAACTACACAAACATGACATTATACATTACCAGAGCACTTGGTGCTACTAAAAACCATGTTATAGCTCAGGCTTTGAATTCTTACAAGTAATATACTACGGAGAAATATAGAAATATCTGAAATATTTAAAAAAATTAGAATTAAGTTATTCTCTAACATTCACATACGTCACTAATGGTGCACGCCATCTTTCAAAAAAAGTTTAACAAAACCATGCTTTTCTTGTCCTAATCCAGAAAAATCAAAAAATAATTCTGATTTTTAACAAAACTTTTTTTTTTAACAAAATCAGGCTTTTAGCTGTGCCTAAAACTGACATGTCCCTGCCTGAAGCAATACTTAATGTTGTCAGACAACAATCCAAAGCAAAATTAATAAAATGTAAGCCAGCACCTGAATATTCTTTTACTTTGTAAATGAACAGAAAAGAGATGCAAACACAAATATGCTTGTATGAACTGCAGTGTGCATGTGAAGAGACCGTTTTCTAAATTATTTAATCTATTGTTTTCTTCACAAAAAACTACAGGTCTTGTTTATGCTTTTTTGTGTCAACAGTGTTTGAAAAGCACAGATGAAGCAAAGTCCTGCACATAAAGTGGACTGTTTGTAACACCATGCTTCAAAATTTCCAATTTCGAAGTCCTGAAAAGTGCATGTCTCAGTTTCATAAACTTCATGTAACATAGACAGAGTCATTCTTTATACATACTTTCTTCATACTGTCCTGCACAGCGCTGGAGGCCCTGGACAGTCATTGCACCTCACTTCTTAATTGTTTTAAAGTTTTTTTGGAAAAAGCATTACATGGATGGTAGCAGACATTCCTGGTTTAAGGATGAGTAATTCATGAGAACACCAAATACTGCATTAGTGTGAACACAGAAAACTGAAACTAACATACATTTAGTTATGGTTAAGGAACAGATCACTGAAAATAACTAGGGAACAGTTATGCAGTGGTTTTCATAACATAAACTCTCTGATTGCTTTTGTTTTGACAGAATGAAAAGATGGCTGTTTGCTTTTTACTTTAGGAGCTAATTAAATAAGGACCCAAACCAGAGTAACAGAAGGATGGGCCAACTTTAATTAAGGCAATTGAATACTGTAGAAGCTGATGTCTGCCACACAGTGCAGCTTCTTTATCAGTTCCCTGAATAATATCAAAATGAAATTCAGAGTAACATAATAAAAAGAAAACAAGTTACAAATAAAAGTGATGGCCAAAAATGCATATGCTTTGGGAAAAATTGCAACAGATGGAATGTCTAGTAATTTAAGTATCTGGGACTCTTCACACCACTAATATTTTTAATGGGTAGTAATGATATTATGAATGAACTCACAATTTGGCTTTTTTATCCTCTCCTCCGATAACATGTTAAATATAGACTAATATTGCTCATCTGTGCTGTTACTGGAATTCAAGACAAGTTATAAGTAAATATACTGTGTTTATATTAGATATTTAACATAAACAAGTAGTTACCATACAAATGCATGTAAAAGCATATACATAACAATACAAATATTTATGAATATATTTAGTATTATTGAATACCAGTACTTCAGAGTAGAAAAGCTACCTACACACTAGAGTCAGAGATGTACAGCCTTTCTTTCTGTATCTACTTCAGGCTGACTTGCAAGCAGTTCAACACAACTGCATGTGACTTTCGAGACACAAAAAAAGACCAGGTACGGTCTCTACTCTGCTCTCACAAGACCCCAGCTGGAGTACTGCATCCAGCCCTGGAGTCCTCTGCACAGGAAAGACATGGTGTTGTTAAAGCAGGTTCAGATGAGGTGATTGCTGACAGCCAATTGGTCGACACACTGGTGGGAAGGGATGCCATCCAGAGGGACCTGGACAAGCTCGAGAAGTGGGCCCGTGCAAACCTCATTAAGTTCAACAAGGCCAAATGCAAGGTCCTGCACATGGATTAGACAATCCCAAGCACGAATACAGGCTGGGTAGAGAATGGATTGAGAGAAGCCCTGAGGAGAAGGACTTGGGGGTGTTGGCTGATGAGAAGCTCAACATGACTCGGCAATGTGTGCTTGCAGCCCAGAAAGCCAACATCAAGAGAAGCGTGACCAACGGGTTGAGTGAGGTGATTCTTGCCCTCTACTCTGCTCTTGTGAGACCCCATCTGGACTACTGCATCCAGCTGTGGAGTCCTCAGCACAGGAAAAACATGGAGCTGTGGGAGAAGGTCCAGAGAAGGGCCACAAAAATGATCAGAGGACCGGAGCACCTCTCCTATAACGACAGGCTGAAAGAGTTTGGGTTGTTCAGCCTGGAGAAGAGAAGGCTCCAGGGAGACCATATAGCAGCTTTCCAGTATCTGAAGGGGGCCTACAAGAAGGCTGAAGAGGGACTTTTTACAAGGGAGTGTAGTGATAGGACAAGGGGTAAAAGCTTTAAGCTGAAAGAGGGTAGCTTTAGAGCAGATATAAGGAAGAAATTCTTTATTTTGAGGGCGGTGAGGCACTGGAATAGGCTGCTCTAAGAAGTTGTGGATGCCCCATCCCTGGAGGTGTTCAAGGCCAGGCTGGATGAGGCTTTGAGCAACCTGGTCCTGTGGGAGATATCCTTGCACATGGCAGGGGGGTTGGAATTAGTTGATCTTCAAGGTCCCTTCCAACCCAAACCATTCTATGATTCTATGAAACTTTTTAGCAGAGCCTATAGCGATAGAACAAGGGATAATGGTCTTAAACTAAAATATTGTAGGTTTAGACTAAATATAAGGAAGAAATTTTTTACAATGAGGCTGGTGAAACACTGGAACAGGTTTCTCAGAGATGTGGTAGATGCCCCATCCCTGGAAACACTCAAGGTCAGGTTAGATGGGGCTCTGAGAAACCTGATCTCATTGAAGATGTCCCTGCTCATTGCAGGGGGGTGGACTAGACGACCTTTCAAGGTCCCTTCCAACCCACGCCATTCCATGATTCTATGAATATGAAAATGTCATTTAATCCAATAAACGTTTCCTAAAGTAGGCATTGCAAAGATAAAGAAGCATTCCTACTGTACGCTCAGTTCCTATAAGCCAGTACATTTGGAAATAGGCAGGTTAGGAGACAATCAAAAATGTAGAATTTTGAAAGGAATTAATCTACCATTTAGAAAAACTACTTCGGGAAAAAACCTTCATGATCTTGCTCTGTAGGATAGGGATCAGCTTTCCATTTCAACATGAAACCATTTTAGTTGTTATATCTTACGTGTGCTGTTATCACTACAGTCGATTGTTAAGTCTACAAGAGTAACTCATTATTGTGCCATATATATTGTGCCAACCTTACATAAATCAAATAAGCACCACAAAAACACACTGAATTTTGTCTCCCTCGTTTAGCGTAAGAAGGGCCTCTTAAACACGTATGTGGCAACAACAGATGCAATTTACTAAAAATCTCCAATCTCACATGCACTAAATACATACATCTCATGAGTGGAACAAATGTATGAACAACCTCTTGAAAGAAAACAAATTTTAACAGAGTTCTTTAAAACTGAAATTAATTCAACTACCAACTTTTCATACTGTAAGGGTCACCTTATAGCTGCAACTGGACTAAGATCATGCAATAGATTATTAACTAGATTCGCACAAGGAACACATCCTATGGCTTGGGGGAAAAAAAATATAAGGGTGGAGTGAATACCATTCTCACATGAGTAAAAACAGTAAACTTGAGTCTCATCAGAAGTATGTGTTGAATGTTCCAGATAATTTACATCCAATAACAAAACAATTATTAAGATAGTCTGTTCTCAATTTTACTACAGCTTACCTGGATTCTTCCAATGGATGTTGAACAGTAAGTAGTCGAGGGTGCCGAAGCCTGGTTAGTTGTTGAACACCTCGTTTTAAAGAATCAATAATCTGATCCTTTTCAAATTTTTGATACTTGTCTATTAGCTTCTTATCAAAGACAAAAACAGCTACTTCCTAGAAATAAGCAACAAAATTCACTCAGTATGTAACACAGACAAAACCCGAAGCCATACACAATTACAATTACATACACACACACACACATTTTTTGAATCAACAGTACAAACCCACCAATGCAAGTACTTAAATGTATTTGTATAGCTACATATTGTCCTTACTTTGCCCCGGTCATAACCACAAAGGTTACTGTGTATAGCCTCTGGAATATATATATTTTAAGAGTTAAGGTACTACTGCTCCTTAGCTTACAAACAGTGAGGTGTAAACTATAACCACTCTCTACACAGTGACAAAGCAGCAGATCCACAGGACAGAAATCAGCTTGATTTTAGGTAGATTAAAGCATTTACATCAATTATGAACAATCAAAATATTCTGAGCATATATGCACTCATTTGGTATTACATATATCAAGTGGTACTTTATTAAATCAGGCTGTGTCAGTGTTCTGCTCCAAACCAGTATGATCTATTCTAAACTAGACTTTCGTGAATGATAATTCATAGTCACAGATCAACATCTGAGTAATAATTAATCTCATCAGACCAGTCACATGATAAAATATTAAGGATTTTTTAATGCTTAAACATGTGTAAAAAGAAATCCCAGAAATGTGGTAGATGCTAAAACCAGAAAAAATAGTTCTTCCAACCAGCCTCTGCAAATGGAGAGGGAGAAAATAAAGAAATTTATATGAAACTTCAAAATTAGAGAGGTGGATGTGAAATAAAAAAATAAGTTACATCACCATCTTGGAAGTCATTAAAGAGAAATAAATCAATTGAAGAAAAAAGGAATTTAAAACTTTATCACAAAACAGAGACTTTCTTGTATTCCTACAACAGTGTTATGAATAACAACAAAGGTTAGTAACCAGTAGAAAAGAATATGAAAATACAGTTTTCAGTCTCCAGAGGAAGTCTATGCTCTTGTACTGCACATTTTAGAACCCTTATTCTAACTAAAATCTCACAAGAACAGTAACATTATTTTTTTTTTTAAGAGACTTCCAGAAATAGTCGATGTGAAAAAAGAAATTCAGTCCAATAGACAAAAAAATGGTTTATATTTTTTAGCTGGTACCTGTTCCTTTAAGCCATTAGCAGGTGAACACCTATAACTAACTCAACTAAGCAGACTTTTCCTGCTTCTATCCATACTAGCTCTCTGTTCCACCCCCAAGGGTGATGGATCAAACACTAACATTGATGCAAGGCAGGGAGGAACCAATATAGGGAATGATGTACATTATACCCACTATTTAAAAAATAAACACTTTCCAGTACAGTGTGAATGTATTGAGCAGTATGTGACCAGTAACAAAATTTCAAACTAATATAGAACTTCTGAACGCACTTCTGTTTAATGACAAGTCAAAAGAATCAGAAAGTGAATATTTAAATCACTTAGTATGGGACATCAGCTATGGCTTGAATATTTTGATGGCTACAACTAAGTTCTATTGGTGCTTGCTGCAATCCTGCACGGTTTGTCTGAAGTTTGACAGAACTTTTACATATCCAAAATTAGCTCACATACTTACACAAACATGAAATTGTAGTATTCCAGGTATGAAAAATATTGCTATCACATTGATTTTGTAGACTTTGTTATTGTGGAGTGTCAAGAATCAAAATAATTTGAACTGTGTGACAACCTGCTTTCAATACCTTCATTTTCATGTAACAGGTCTGATACAAGAAGAAAGCATACAGTCATCTCAGTCTGTTCACAGACACTAAAATGTTAAATGTGCTCTGATAGTAACAATTCAAAAGATGGCATTCTGAAATTCAATTCCATCATCAGCACTGATTTTTATATGCAGAATGCTATATCAACAATACAATATCTTAACCCTGTAAGTCACCATATATCGTGGTATAGAAGAATGAAGAGACAGCTGAGTCATGGGACACAAAACACACTCTCAATGCACAAAAATTACAGAAATCATACAGTACGCTCAGAAACATTTAAAAGTGTTTAGAGTTTTATGCTGTGTGAACCAAATAACCCTGTCAAATTTTATCTATGAACACATTATTTCTGTTTTTCCTTTTCTGTTTTACACAAACTGATATTCAGCCCCAAAAAGGAGGGCTGATAGGGATTCCACCCCCTGTAACTACTTCCATGGAAACTTATTGAGATGAAAGCCTGCAAAGGCTTATATAGTTACTACTTCTTTCCATAGAAAGCTGTAGGGAAGCTTCCATTTCATATTTTTCATTTAATAGGTTTGAAGGAAAAGTAGCTTCATCCTGCAGATGGCTACTTGTTATTTAATTCTGCAGTTACGTTGTAATTCCAACTGTGTGTGACATAAAAATAAATTTAACATAAAAAGACTAAAATATATTAAAAAAATAGACTGCTCTTCACAAAGAAAGTGCAAAAGTAGAGACAAAAGAGCCCTTACCTTTAAGGACACAAATTTTCATTCATTGTGTGATAGAAAGTATACGCACCTTGCTCAACATGCTCTTGTCTCAGCAAGGTATACTGGTAATGCTACTACCTGGGTTACGAACTATGGACAACTATGCAGGGGACTAGGCTGGCTACCCAAGAGATCTAAGTTTAAATCTCAGTTCTGTTCACAAACATGAGCTAGTCCCCACCTTCTGTCTCACCTTCCACATATTTAAGCTAAGTTCTTCACTTCAAAGTGGTTAGATAAAGTTCAGTGATGACATCGAGACAGTTGTATGTTATGATGTGTACCCTGTATCTGCAAGGATGAAGGCCTTCATGAAAACATCAGTTCTTACCATCAAGAATTTAGAGTTTTTAACATGAATCACTGAAAACATCAGTGTTTAAGTTCTGCAATGCTTTTGCCAAAGAAGTAAACGTCACTTGTGCAAACAGAAGTAAGCATTGTCCACAACATACAAGACACAGAACATGGTTTAACTGGGCTAGAATAATATTAACTCATCTGGGAACACTTTTAGACACTGAACAAAAAAGTGTAAGTCAGTTCTCTTTGATTGTGCTCATGTATTCCACAGGCATCCCATTGACCATTGTCCCAAAGACTTGATATTCACTAATGTATCCCTTCATAAAAGTTTGATATTCTTGTAGTTTTAATCACACTAAATGCCCCAATTTCCTTTTCCCAACTTCTTTGGGTAGTTTTCCTTTGTACTGTGACTGGCTGAGATGAAGTTAACTTTCTTCACAGCACCCCATACGGTGCTGTGTCTTAGATTTGTGGCTAAACAGTGTTAACACACCAATGGTTTGGCTACCGCTGAACAGTCCTTGCACAGGGTCAGGCTTTCTCTTTTTCCCACTCTGCTTCCACAATGAGTAGCCTGTGGGTAGGCAGGAGACTGGGATGGGAAATGGCCAGGACAGCTAACCTGAACTGGCCAAAGGGCTATTCCATATCATGTAACATAATTCTCAGTGATGAAAACTAGGGCACAGGAAGAAGAAGGGGGTTTTGACTTCCAAAGTGGCTGCTGTTTGGAGACTAGCTGAGCAGCAGTCTGCCAGTGGGATGTAGTGAGCAATTTCATTTGCTTTGCTTGTTCCCCTCCCCCCCCTTCTTTCACCTATTAAACTGTCCTGATCTCAACCTATGAGTTTTCTCACTTTTTTCTTATTATTTTCTGCCCCCATCCTGCTGGGGGTGGGGAGGTGAGTGAGTAGCTGTATGGGTGCTTGGTTGCTGGTCGGGGTCAACCTACCACATCCTGCAAGTCCATCTGCAATCCTGCATTCCTTATGAAATACACACTGACAGTTTCAAACATGTGCTCTTATTCACCCAGGTAAACACCTTATAAACCAAAGAGAATGCAAAAATCCTGCTTCTATCTTAGCCAACGCAACCGCAAAAAAAAAAAAAAAAAATAGGGGGAGGAAAATGATAGAGAGAAAAATAATTCTCAGATCTTATGAAAGCGGATAGTCAAAAGCAAGTCCTACTCTCTTCTCATGTAAGAAAAAAGAAGTACTGCTGATGTCCATCAACAAAGACCATGACCAAAGGGAAGAAATATAAACACTGCACCTATCCTTGGTGCTTCTTAGCAAGCTGTGCCCCCATCACTTCCATTTTAGCTCCTGATGTTCTCTGCCCCTAACTAGAAAATGGCAACCAGGCAACCAAGATATGTCACGCTTTCTCTCCTGCCCCCAAGAGGAAAGCAAGAATTCAGAAACGTACTGGGTTTGTGTGTCAAAAAAGATGCAAACAAAACTAGAAAGTATTTCTAGATTAAAGACTCTAAAAGCTGTGGAAATGTAATGATGATGGAATAGTCATACCTCTTCCTATTCATTTCATTGCATACTGAGACAGCATGCTAACAACATCTGTAAAACATTCAACCACTATAGCGATGAATGCTACAGAAACTCTAATCCTTCTATTTTCAATTACATATTGAATAGTGTGGAGTAATAATGCCAGAAACTAAGCACAGAACAACAGGCAAGAAAAAAAAAACAACAAACACACAAAATATTTAATAACTACAGTTCACCATCTATCCCGTAAACTGAGTGATGTAGTGCTGTCATAGAAAAAAATTAAATGTGATCATGTTAAAGACTAAGTCATTAACATAAAAGGAAAGGAAATTTCAAGGTAGCAGTCAGAGTGCTTGATTTGAGAAACTCTATGTTTGTTTTCCCTTTCATTTTTGTTCTCTATTTTACCCATATGCACTCATGCATTTTTTTAATGAATAATCAAATATAACTCAATATGCAAACACATGATGTTTTACCAAAGCCTCCCATTGTGCAAAGCAAAATAGTCTCTGAACTAAAATACTGGAAAGCATTCCAGTACTACTCTGGTCTTTTGCCAGAGAAAGATTTTCCTCCAGCTTTTGGGGGGGGTTTATTTTTAGAAGTTTGCCAACGCTGTTTTATAATCCTACTTTCCCATCAGTTTGTTTCAGTCATAATGTATACCACTATTACAGTTTTAAAATGAATTAGCCTTTAAAGTTGGAATAGTAGGCAGCTTTCATTTGAAAGCTACAGTATGCACAACCAAAACAACAGAAAGCTGACTCACCTACCCTTAATATATTTAGTACTACCACAATGAAAGTTAAACACAACCACAGTAGTCTTGAAGTGGAAACTATTATCTCCTTAATTCTGCTAGTTTTTTACAGCTGAGCTGCCAACAAGAACATTAAGTTCATCACATTACACTATGTACTTTTTTATGATCGCACTTTCTAACCAGAAAAAATGACAAGTGCCATATTATGCCAGAAAAAAAAATTAAGTGCATAAAGACTAAGTTAACAAATCCAAGACGAGCAGAAATACATACTGTAAAATTAGCAACATGTTACTTCATGTATACACCTATAACCAGAAAGACTCATAAATCTTTCAAAGAAACAGCAGCAAATCAGGTATCGAATAGCACCAGACAAACATATACACACAGGTAAGTAATTTCATCATATCTTGTTAGGTTGTTATTCAGTCACCTACAAAGTACGGAAGAAAAGACAAGACACCTTAAAAAAATAATATGTAAGCATTCAGAAGTCCAGGAAAACCAGCAAGGCAGGAACCAGGGAGAACTCTGAAAAGAGGAATAAAATCATACTTATCTACTGTCACCATAGATGGAATATTTGTAAGTGTACGCTGACTTAAAATAGGAACTAAATTAATCCATATTTGAAATCTTAACTTCAGCTGAC
This sequence comes from Pterocles gutturalis, assembly GCF_000699245.1. Lineage (NCBI taxonomy): Eukaryota > Metazoa > Chordata > Aves > Pterocliformes > Pteroclidae > Pterocles > Pterocles gutturalis. The sequence goes on along the minus strand of NW_010140643.1, from coordinate 5,909 downwards.
CAACTTCTGTAAGACCCCTGACTTCCATTTGCCCTGAGAACAAAGATTTCTGATCAGCTCTACTGCTGTAATGCTAAACCTCCAAATTTAGATATTTTATCTGGCTACAACAACTTAAATTATTACTTGTGTTGTTGTAGAGTGACAACAACACAGCCAATTAAGCCCTTACATCCTGCTTGTCTGATCACAATACACATTTACTGTAAAAAAGCTAAATGCTTGTCACTTCAAATTAGGTATACACACTTGCAATACAGCAAATATGTGCATCACTTCACAGAAGTGACTGCTACCACTTGGAAAATGACAGCCAGACACTTCCATATTGTCCAGCCAACATTCAAAAGGTACATGGAAAAGAAATAAGAAATAATGCTAAAGAAAAGATATATTGCATACAACACAACATAAATTGTTTGTATTGCTGCACAGTTTTATTTTGCAAAGGCATACTGACTGGAAATATTAATAATGAATGGTAATCGCATGTCAAATCACCACCCAACTAAAATTCCCTGCAGTACAACTGCTGCTGTATTTTTAATAACTAACGATAGCATACAAATGTAAAGATGTTAGTCAGGAGTTACAGAGATACTGCAGGATCACATGTGCTAACACCTGAACTAAAACTGCAACATCAGTGGCCAGAACACCCATTCAAAGCCTGAAAAACATTATCGACAGGAACCAAGTCACATACACTCTGTCAAGCAGGCAGTGAAAGAAACTTCCTACAACTCTCCAGACCCTCAAAGCTACACCTGCTCAAATGCTTACTGGGCACAGAGATCGTATAAAGCCTATCAAAACTACCATACTTTCCACTTTCTCACTTCTTTGTATAGTTGAATAAGACTAAAAAAAACCCCCAATTGGTACATTTGGTAAATTCAGTAAATACCAGATGCATTCTGTCCTGCAACAGTTAGACAGATGCTTGAGAATATGGCAAAAGTACCTGCTTAACGTTATTCAGATTCTGTCACAATCAGATCACACATTCTCCACAGATTATTTATTCTGTGGAGTATATTCTTCTCTATTTGCTAAAGTTTATTTTCCTACCATATAACAGATGATACTTATATTTTCCAAAGTTATTTCTTTGTGTCCATTTCTTTCTGGTACATCTGTAGCAATCTGATTAATTGTCTAAGTGACTTCATATCACTTCAGCATCAAGTTTAACTGAAGGCCATAACTTATTAACTCTTCTATTTACTTGTTGAAAATTCTATTTCCTCTCCAAGTTTTAAAAAAGACATTTCATATTTCTCCCGTACAACAAAATCATTTTCTATAATAGCAGTTCTTAAACTGTGTTTCTGGCAAACTTTCTTCCAAAGTCACAATCCCACTTTCATTTACACATGTGACTTCAAGAGAGTCAAAAGTTTATAAACTCATACTCTAAGCCCTAATACTTTAAGGAACCTAAAAGGGAACAATACTGATCTGAAAGCAGTACAGGGAAGGCACAATTCACTTCCTCCACAACCTCCTCCTCTGTCCCATGCCTGTTACTATATCTCATGACTTAACATCTCTAACCTCTCAATTTCCGTATGGCAGCTGAGCAAGAAACTAGAGTCTCTTTTGCCAAGGACAAATCATCGCATACTTCATGACAATTTTAAACTGTAAAAAGCCAGTACTTCTGCCAAAAAAAGCTGCAAGGTAAAACAAATTGGGGAACTGATCCATGTTAAAACAAACTTCTTCCTTCTCGTCAGATCAGTTTTAACTCAGATTAATTCTTGACTTTGGTCTCAAATTGTATGCTATGAATGCAGAACCACTTCTTTCTCCAGCAGTGAAGGCTTAAAGCAACTATCACTTGTGCAGTTGAACACATTACATTTAAATAACATTCAGGTCTTAGTTTCATTTTACTTAAAGTACTACTCTTAGCATTAGTCTGCTCAAATGGATTTCGTCTTTAAATGCTGCTTACCAGCTCCCACCCATCAGTCTGTTATCTAATGCTTATAAAAGCCAGTCTTTAATTGACAACCAACCCACCTGTTTTGTTGATTTTTTAGTTCCATTAAATATCTTCCAAGCAAGACCATTACCACCACTGGCAATATGTCGGCCAACATCAAACTCCCTAGTAACAGGATTTCCCATGACTGCACTGGTGACATCAGCCGTTACCTTCGTAACAGTACTCTTCAGTTTATTCAGCATGGACTCCATTGTCTCAACTGTACACAAACGTATGATCCTACAAAGACAAGAAAAAAAAGCTTCAGAGTCCTTTCACAATTTCTGTTAATATCAGACACATGTTGAAAACTATAATATTAAAAGATATCTAACCAAGGATGCAATGGCATATAGGAGTAATCCACCAAAAGGATACTGAAATATAATTTCCAGGGCTTCACAGTTACACATATTCACACTGCATACACAGATCTGTGCACCTGTGCCTGGGAATTATATGTCATTGCTTCTACTCCTCCTCCTAAACTTTTGAATCCGTTGATCATTCTTCCTTAGATCTAACGAAGCAACTAAAGACTGAGAAATTCAACCGTTTCTTGAAAACAGGTGACTGAATAAAGCAGAAAATCTATAAACTGCCTCCATGAAGAGAAAGGTTCACACCTTGTATAGCAATATGAATCAACAAAAAGAAATAAATAGTAAGGAAACCAGGCTCCTTTAATTCCAGTGCTCATGGAACTACACATTTTCTGAATGGAAGGATTGCTTAAGATCCCAGACCAGCAAAAGAATAGATGTGTATTACACATAAGACAAGTAAAAAAATGTGTTCTTTCCTACACTGTGCCTGTCTAAATACAAGCTCAAAATTCAGTATTTGACTCATTCGATTGCTGACACTACTATTTGCATGACCTAAGTACTAATAAGCTGATCAGCTGCTGCAGAGGAGGGAAACAAGAAACCACCTTTTTATGCTTCATTTTAACAAAATTGTACAAGGGAGTTTTTTTACATCACCTTCCAAATTTAAGACTGTGGCAGCTTACAATTTAGTTCTTTCCCTGTAGTGTGTATTTCCACAGTTTCCTAAGTTGTCATAATTAGTGCCAAAAAACCTGATTTGCCCATTCTGCCAGAGAGAAGTTCTGAAGCCTATGTCCCCTTTAAACAATTGCTTCTCTGATAATGGATACACAAGAAAGAATGAAGACAGGAAAGAAACAGGAAAAAAAAAAAAAGAGATAGACAATCTTCCTTATCAGTGTGAGCAAAGATGGAGAGAGAATGCAAGAAGAAATTATTTCCTGGAGTCAGTATTATTTGGTATACTCAAAAGCAACATTTAAGGATATTTCTTGATACTGTCTTTCAAATGAGGTGTGAAGGGTACTAATTTCTTTAACCTACAATAAAATAAACCTAAGATAGCACATCAGCAAATGTAGTAAAATCTGCAGAAATACTATTTTCATTTATGGTCTTATTTGGCAAATACTCAACTCATTGGCATATAGTTTGTGTAAAACTACTACTTTTAAAAATAGAGGTCATTCCTATTCAAATGGAAGAGACAAGATTCTGTTGTGATGAAGGTGATGTTTGCCAAGTCATGGTAACAAGAAGCAGCAGGCACTAACAAAAAATCTAGTGAGCACTGGGACTAATCAGCCCCAATGATCTGATGTGAGGTGCTTGTTTGTACAAACTAAAGTGCTTCCCACAGTATTATATACATTTATAAGGCAATGTTCTCGTCTACATAGATTATCTGGTGTCTATTAATATATGCATTTATGTCACAGCTTTATCCACATTCAAGACAGAGATGGAGTTTGTTTCCTTTCCACAGCTCCTAGTCTCACAAAACCTGCAGCAATTTACTTTTGACACTGGTATACCTCAGTCAAACTTGACTGAAATCAAGCACACTAAAGTTATTTGGACATGCGCCCCTTCTCCCCCTGGTACTATAGATATGATTCCATTAGAAATCACGACAAATAATCTGATTAGTATTAAACTGGAAAGATAGACTTGTCTTCTAGAAGAGGTAATAAACATACTAAGCAAAACCTTACTTAAAGAGTTATATGAATTACTGAAGGAAGCATGTTCAGGGTGGCACTGGTCTTAATCATGGGTACTGCGAGTTTTGCATATGAGAAGCTGAGTCTGAATACCAGAAAAATCTTAAGAATAATTATGCACTTGCTTTATTAGTATTAAGTGTTTTGTTGAGATCATAGCTGTAAATAAATCACAGAAACATAGAATTCCTTTATTAAGTAATTTTATTACAGTACATGGCATTTTATTACAATATATTAATTTGACTTTATTGTGCTATGGAAAAATGCATGCAATTCCTAATTGTGCAGCCCAAGACCACACAGCTATTAGACACTGGTTAACATCCCTGTATAAAGGAGCTTTTCAATAACCTGATAGGTAGAAACAAGGATCATGGAGTATTCTAAACAGGAGCTATAGGTATTTCCATCTCTCAGACATTTTATTGTGCAGCTATTCCATGGGGAAAACTCTATATGCTAAAGGACTATAAAATCAATCCTCATGAGTTTAACATAACAACAAATCTAACCTATTTGTTTTTTAAATCTTGTGTTCTTTGCATTGTTTCATTCACTCCCAGCCACCAAGCCTTCTCTAACATCAATGCACCACAATCTTGTGTTAGAACTCTCAAAACTAAAGACGCTTTGCAGAGGTATTATGAAGAAAATGCACGTGCATCCATGTTCAAATCCCTTTGAATAAATCTGAAAGGGAGCTTCTCTATATAGGTGGTAGAAAAATGGTGTAGTATTGATTAAATCAGAAGTGCCCTCTGCTGAGGGTGACAGACTAACTGCAGTGAGAAGCCTGGAAAAGCCAGGAGGTGAAAACGTTAACAGTGTCTGAAGGGTTAGGATTTAAAAATCAAGCCTGGTAGGCCTTGTCCAACCTGTTCCTCTCCAGCCTGACAGTAACAAACTACTGTTGAACTTAAGTAATAAATGAGCAACAGCGTTCACACAAGCAACACAGGACATGCAACAAATGTTTACTAACTTTGATTTCTTCCTGTTTGAATTTCATGGGCAATATTAATGCTACTGATACCAAATCCATGAAACCTGGAACTAATCCTAAAAAGAAATCCGGATGGTCAATGTGTTGCTTTCATGAATTTCCCTCACAACTGATAACGGACTTTATGCTGATGTACATCAGCAACAATACATCATCACGATGACAGCCTTATCACTTGGCAATGGAGCAAGCAACAGCCACCACAGCAATAAGAAATGAGGCAAACATTCAAAATGTTGAAACAAAAGTAAATCCAAAATGAAGACTTCTCACCATTCTTTAATTCTCAGTCATGTAAAACAACTGCATGATTTAAAACTATTAATTTATCCTTGAACTAATTCATAGCTTCACCTGATATATGGATATGGGTGCACGCTGTAATACGCTCTGCCAGTATTTTGACCTGTAACAAGCTGGGATTCCCCTCTGGGAACCAAGACAGCAGGCAGGTCCATGGGTACTCCATGCCACCCAAACAAAAGTTCCATCCTATCCATCTGACTCAAGCAATGCTAAATTCACACAAGAAACAGGTGCTAGAACAACCGAGTCTCACCAAACAAAAGGAAAAAAAAATTCAGGCACAAACAATTTTTTGCATTTCTCACAAAAGCAACAGGAGAATTAAACACAGTGACACACTGGGCACGGTGCAGCTTCCCTCAGAGCAAGTCATCTTCATTATTTTTATTCATCATTTCAGTACTGAGCTGCAACCGAAACCCTGTCAAAAACTCACGGGACGAGACCCACGCACGGGGGTCTGTTCGCCGCGGGCCGACAGGCGAAACCTCACCTCTACGCGGCACAACCCTCTGGGTTCTCTCTGGCTGGCCAGTCCTCGCAAGGTA
>NW_010140642.1:15132-15337 GCF_000699245.1 Pterocles gutturalis | reverse complement strand
GACTATCCAGAGATGTGAAGGGTTTGGTGAAGTGCTTTGAAGAGCTAAAAAATTACAGAAGGGGAAAAAAAAATAATCAAAGCAGAGCTGTCTTACACGAAAGGAACGTTCACCCCGAGCAGCCCCAGCTCCCCGCGGCAGCACCGCGCCGGGAAGCAGCCAGCCGCCGTCGGAGCGGGGAAAGGTTTGAGCACCGCGCCCCCCG
>NW_010140642.1:13808-15050 GCF_000699245.1 Pterocles gutturalis | reverse complement strand
TTTGCTGCCGCCGGAGGTTTCCCCGCCGGAGAGGAGCCGACTCGGTGCCGCCGTCGTGCAGCATGCCCGCATGAGCCACGGACCGGGCACCAAACCATCGCACACACGTGCAGCAAACCCGGGGAAATCGGATTAACGATGGTACATTTGGGCATAAAAACCTCACCTCGTACCCAGCCGTTCACAGGACTGTTTTCAAGACCCTCTCTCCCTTCTTCCCCCCGACACGCGGCCTCTGCCTTTCCTGAGGCTGTTTCACATCCACTGAGCCCCGTTCTGTCCTCCCTCCCTTCCTCCTCAGCTCTTCAAACCCAAGCGTTCCAACGGAACAACAGACCAGGTTCCCAGAGGAGAACCAGAGGCCAGCTCTGACCACAAACCCGGTCTGCGGCGCAGAGAGGGAACGAGTCCCAGGCTCATGACAAAGGAAAAAACACCTTTGAGGGAGCGGGTTGAAAACAGAAGAAAGAAATGAGGAATTCAAACAAGTTTTGTGCCAAAAACGTGTTTTTTCAGCTTTTTGCTGCTGCTGAAGCCATGACTTCCATGTTGATCCCCTGGCTGACAGCGTTTGAGAGCAGCCGGGCCAGCAGAGCCGCCGCAGTCATGATTGAAGGAAGCCTTTAAGCTTCCCTGACAATGCATTTTTCTTGGAGATAAAAAATGAATGCTGCCAGCATGCAAATCTCTCTAAATTAGGCAAGGCCCAGCTTGCTGGAGCTGCGACGCTTTGTGATGACAGTCATTAACTTTAGCAGAAGAAAAGAGGACGCGGGAAAATATTCTCAGCTACTCCTTGTCCCAGCTGGGAGTCGTTGCTCGGGGAAGCGTGGGGGTTTGGCACGCTGACATCCCAAATTACGCTGCCGGGGCCAAAGGGTAACAGAAAAACCAGCCGCAGTCTGTGGGTCAGAGGGAAATCCCTCGGGCTTTCTGCAGTTCCCGCAGGGGGCACGTGGGGGTTTCCCCCCATTTTGTACCAGTGGCCGCAGTGCTGCTGTAACAAGCCAGGCTCCCAGTTCCAGACTGGGACCACCCATGTGTCACAGAACCAGCACAGCCCTGACCTAGAGCTGGCTGCAGAGGGAAGTCAGTGGGATTTGGGCATTTCGCTGATCGCTCACCTCCCCTCCCAGTTCCGAGGGTCCCTGGACAGACTCACTCCATCCCCTTCGGAGCGCGGCGGCCGCCTGGCCCGTGCCCACCCTGGCCGGTCACCCCGGCTCCTCTCCGGCGGGGCTG
>NW_010140642.1:11753-13717 GCF_000699245.1 Pterocles gutturalis | reverse complement strand
AAGTATCAGGCTGGCGGAACTGCCAACCCGCTGCCGAGCTGTCCGGGCTGCCCCTTCGCCCCCGCTAACGCCCACACGTGTATGGGTTCAACACCGAGCACTACAGCTTGCCCTGGGGAAAAAAAAAGTTTTTTAAAAAGGAAAAATCTTGAGCTGCCCTACTGCAAGGTTTGCGGCTGCAACTGCACTCGCAGCAGACTGCTTAAATAACAAACGAGGAGTTAAAAAAGCAAACCAGCTTTAATATCTCCAAAATCCCAGTTAGAAGCAGTTTCACAGAAACGTCATTTTTATCATGCAGTCGAGGCTGGAGGAGGGCAGCAGGAGGAGAACCAGACGCCGTATCCTCGCGGCAGACACAGAATTCATCCCCCGAGTCCTCAGAAGTTCTCCAGCAGGTCCAGGATCCGCTTCTGCTCACTCTCCCGGAACTCCTGGTTCTTCCCGTCCCCGATGTTCTCCGCGTACTCTGCGGGGGAGAGAGCAGACAACAGGCTCTGAGTGAGACCCTAACCAGCGACAGCAGCTTCTCGTGCAGAACCTAAACCTGGCTTGGGAACTCATCCAGGGAGCACTGAGGGGATTTCTCCCTCCCCAGGGATACAGCTCTGCACCACAAACACCTGCTGACACCCCACTGAAAGCTTTCGTAGTCCAGAGACCGCAGCAGGACCGTCGAGGCAGCACCATGAACCCCAGCAGAGACCAGCACCGCTCCCCAGGGGCTGACCACGCACAAGGGCAACGGTCCCGGTGCTCCCCCCAGCTCCGGGCATCCCGGCAGAGCAGCCCCCCGGCAGCTGCTGGAGCTGGACACTTGTGCCACTGGCCTCTCTCAGCCTGAGAAATTCAAACCAGTCTGGACCACGCTGGCTCTCCGGGTCCTTTTAACACCGAGCAGCATCAGGGACAGGCAGGCGGGCGCTGGGACAACTGCTCAACGTTCCTGACCCTGGGTTTAACCCCTCTGCTGTCCACACACCCCCAGTGAGGATTTTTGTCACGGGGAGACCAATTCTCCAGCCTACAAGTGCTTTTAACCAACATGGAAGAAAACAAAGCAGTTCTGATTTAACCACAAAACAAGCCCCTTGTCTGCAGGCAGAGGACACCAGACCCCGCTCCAGGTCCTGCCAGACGCCGGGAACCAGCCCTTCCCTCCGCCGCAATCCTTCCTGACACCCAGGAAAAGCTGCCAGCTCCCACCCCATACCCGCTCCCTCCCTCCTGCCACCAGAACCTGCACGTTCAAAGGTGGTTTCAAAAGAAAAAACCGAAAAGCAGGTTGTGAGCTGTGAAAGCAGGCGCTGAACAAATCTTAGTAAATCAGGAGCAGCCTGCCTGGTTAGACAGAGCGTCCCAGCCTCCGCCTCCTCGCCTTCCTCCCTTCTTCCCAAACACATGGAACAGCTTGTGTTCAGCATCTGAATGGGAAGTTGCTGTAGAAAGTTTGCTTTAATATTTATACGTTCAGCACTGCTACATGCCTCTGAGCGCCATCAAAGCCTTTATTATAAGAGCCCTGAAAGGAGCGAGGACAGGGAGAAGTTAGCTGACGTGGGAGTCTTCCCTCCTGCGCACACGCCCGCTCTCCACGTACACGCAGCGAGCTCTTTGCCAGGGCCTCTGGGAGAAATCCTTTTAATAGTTATAGACTGCCACAGCACCTGGAACGAGAGCGGGCGGGCAACGCTGAAGTTTGCTGCAAGTGAACCCCCCTCCTGGCTGTCCTGGAGAGCGGGGACCGCACAGGGAACTCGGCTGGAGGAGGAACTCTCCATCGCAGCAGCTGGCGGAGAGCCGAGGGCTCCGTCCCCCCTAAGCCCGTCCCGTGCTGTGCCAAGGGCTCCGTCCCCCCCGAGCCCGTTCGGTGCTGTGCCGAGGGCTCCATCCCCCCTGAGCCCATCCCATGCTGTGTCGGAGGAAGCACCTGCGATTGCGTGTTCTCTGCAGCCCCAGGACAA
>NW_010140642.1:0-11687 GCF_000699245.1 Pterocles gutturalis | reverse complement strand
GCAGCCCGGGTCGCCCCGCCGCAGGCAGGGTTCTGCTCTCGCAGCATCCGCTCCACGGGCAGCGGGCTCGGGGGCAGCCCTGGTGTTGGGTCTAAGGACGGGCAGAGCACTTGAACACCGAGACCGAGCAGGGAAACTGCGAGTGCTGCTAATGACACAGCCCTTCTATTGTCCCAGCGAGGTCCCTCAGACAAAAGCAAGCCACAAATGCCTCTGATCTCATCCAGAAGCTCAGCATTTTTCCTTCTAAATATTTAGGCTTCGTAAGACTGAAATCCCCGTGACTCCCAAGGCAGAGTGTTTACTGGTTACCAACAGTTGCTAATGATAATTTGAAGAGACTTGATAAATCCCACAGAACCAGGCTCAAAAAAAAACAACCTCCCACCAAGGTTTTATCTATTTACTTTTTTATTTAAAATTCCACCACTTCAGTGAGACAGCAAAAAAAAAAATTCAGTGTAAGCTCCCCTTGCCAGCAGTTAAACAGAGCTCACACATTGCTGCAGCTGCACAAAGGGAAAGGACCCACGATTGGTTTCTGCTTCATTAGACAAAACACAATGGTTACAGAACAGCAAAAATCAATAGGGAAATATCGCAGCTTGTAACGGAGACGGGAGGCTGCAACGGCCGCATGTACCGAGGGACCAAGGGCTCAGCAGAGTCCTCGTAACACACCGACCCTTCATTTCCGACTGCCCGTGCCAACAGGTTTGGTCTGTAACCCTCAGCGGGCACCCCACCCCCCGGGGTGCCCACCACCTCCGCTGACCCGCCGTTCACACCCTGGTGCTGCCGGGAGGACCCCTGCCGCGGCTCCCCCAGGGAGCAGGGACCAGGACGAGTCTCTGCGGGGCCGTACGGAACGGCGTGCGCTCCTGCTCCGGGGACCAGCATCCCGGTGAGACAGGTCTGTGCCTCGATCCGTTCCCGATGGGAGAGACGGAGACCGGGAACTGCCCAGATGCTTGCCATCATAGACTCATTTCCATCCTCAACACATCCCCCCCAGGGCACACACCCTTCAGCTGTGTTCCTCCAAAGAGAAACTCCCCGTCCCAGGGCAAGAACGAGGAACGGCGGGAGGACTGGTCAGGCTGCAGAAATGCATTTAATGAGCCTGCGGTTCTTCCCTGCCCACTCCTCCCCCCTGAAAGCCCTACCGTAAGAAAACCGCCTTGCTTCCCCACTTGCATTATAAGTAATTCTGAGCAACCCCAAGGGATCCATCAGCTGTCAGGTTGCCAGAGAAACATGGAGAATATGTAGGCCATAAAAAATCAAACTAAAAACCAAGCACCTAATTAGTATGCAAAAACAGAAAATAAAAACTGAACAAGAGCAAAACACCGAGCGAAAAGTAAAAATAAACCAGCTCTCATCTGTCCTGAGAGCAAGTTCAGAAGTGGCCTGGAAATGTCTCAGCTCCAGGCTCCCGCTCTCTCAGCTGTCTGGGATCGACAATCCCACAGTTCAGACACCAGTTCAATGTCAGAAATCCCCCGCCAACCCCCAGGGTCCTCAGCCAAACCGCCCCAACAGGGACGGGGGCTCCACAAACCCGCTCCCTGGAGGGGCAGGGGCTTGGCCGTGGTCTCTGCTAAAAGTTCAGCAATCTGTGCTGACAACACCCGCAGACAGAGGTGCACACCTGCTGCAGAAATGCATTATCACCAGGCTGCAGACACGCTCCGTGCTGCTCCGACCCAGCAGGAACCGTTTGGGCCCCGTTCCCGTGATTCCCGAGGGCCACCGACACGTTCAAGGTCACAAGCCTCTAACGCCGGCAAGCACGAGAGCTGGGAAGAGGCGACGAGAGCGCCCCAAACACCATCTCCATCACCCGTGTCATTAACACGCCACCCGTGGCCTCTCAGGGCAGAGAACGCGTCACAGCCAAGCACCCACCCTGCCGTACAGCCCGCGGCCGGGGAGACACGGTGCAACGACGATGCAAGTCACCGCCCGTGAAGGAAAGAATCAGATGAGGTTTTAATGCTGCTGCCGTCTGATTCAGCTTGGGATGTAAATCAGCAAAGACAAGAACGCGAGGGGGGCATGTGCAGCAAGGGGTGCAGCAATGGATGTGAGCCATGCCCTACACTGGAGACAGACCGTTGGGAGGCAGGAATTGTCGAGTATCACAATTAAAAGCAGAACAGACATCCCATCCGGTCCCCTCTGCTAAACCAGGGGCACCCCGAGGGCAGCACGGCTCCCTGCAGCTGGGGGTGCTCCCGGTCCTGCCCCGTTCGCCGGTCCTGCTCTGCCGAAGGACAGCGGCTGCAGGTGAGAGCCAGCGCTCCAACACCATCGCTCTCATTCAACACCAGCATTAAAAATAACAAGCAGTGCTTTAAAACTAGGATTGCAAATCACAACAGCTACATGTGAAAGCTACAGAGGATACTTTAATGCCATAATCCATATTAATCTGACACTAAGAACAAGACAAATACACCACGGATACTAACACGGTGCAGATGGTGAAGCGCAGGGCCGTGTTAATGAAAGATGGGACTCCACTCTTCTTCCTTCTAGCACGCAGATACACTTCCCTTAAATATTTACTCTAGCGTTCATGTCAGCAGAGAGCTCCAGCCAGCCTGCAGCTGCCGGCAGCACGAAGTGATGCTCCACAACAGCAAGTGTCCCCACCCCAGGGGAAAGCCCACCTCTCACCAGGGGGATTCCCGCCCTGCCCAGACCTCAGAACACCACTCCACTGCTGCCTGACGATGCTCAGGAGGTCAGGAGAATTACACGGGGAAAGCTCATCCTATAAAGCGGTGACCAGGCTGTCCCTGGCAGAGGTGAGACACAGGCACAGGAATATCTCAACTCACCCTTTAGGATGTGTCGAACGATTTTAATGGAGCTGCCTCTCATGTTCAGAATCTGATGGACTCTCTGACGGATCTGATTGGGGACAGGAGAGAAAAAAAGTCACCTTCAATACAACACAAAAGCATGCACAACCCCCCTCTTTCCCACTTTCTTTGAGGGAAGAGCAGAATCCCTGAGCACCACAAAACCCAGCCCAGCCTTGCTAGTCCAGAGCCCTGAGCACGTAGCCAGAAACATTCAGGAAGGGATGCAGCACAGGTACGAGTAACCACGGAATGTATTCACAAACCCCAGTGTGCTCATGCCGGCAGAGATGCCGGATCTTGCACGGATTGAGAAAAGTCACCTGCTGTAGTGTGTGCCTTCCACTGCCCCCTCAGCAGCGGTGCAAACGGGGACCTTCCATTCCCCACTGTCCCCTCGCTCACGGCAGATTGCCTGAACTCGGTGACAATGACCAGCTGCTGTACCCACTACTGCCCTCCTCGCTGCCAGAGCTTGATGCAGCTGTATGGACACACGTGCGACAAGCAGGAGGTTTCCTCCCAGTAAAAGAGAGGATGATTCAAGGAGATGGGATTTGGAAGGATTTAGGGTCTTGTTTGCATCACGGATGGAAACACAGGTGATCTGCCAGCCTTGCACACAGCTTCACCTGGGGAACGTTGGCATTGCAGATCTCTGCCATGATGTAACAAATGAGCTGCAGAACGAAGAGACCGGCATCCAGGCGACGGAGATAGAATTCGTCTTCCATGTCATCGTCTATTATCTCTCCTCGACGCACCATGTCCTGCAAAGCAACACAACGAAAAGGTGTGATGACTGTCTCTCCAAGTAGTGGCAAAGTGTTGGTGATGTCTGCTTCTCCAGAAATGCTTTGCTCCTCAGACCATTCACATCCATGTATTTCTCACCAAAGCAGCAATTCTTTTAATAATTCATTTAAATTCACAAAACATTTCCTTCCATTTTCCACAAGGTTTTGCCTTGGCTGGTTGTGAAGTGTGTCCACCTGCAAATTAAAATGTTAATTTAAACATACAAATTACATTTCTAAATTGAGCACTTAGAGACTGAAGGCAGAACACAACACTGTATCCGTTATTTACAAGTTCTTTGTCAAAATGGAACAAAAAACCTGCTCTTCTGCTGGCCAACTGAGGGTGCTGTTAAGCAGAGCAGAACGTGACTCCAGAGACCCAAAGACCTAGCAGGGCTCCAACTTTATCCTTGACTGAAGAATGAGAAAACAGGTCTGAAAATTCCGCACAAGCACAGCCCCACCACGCCCAGCCTTGCTCTTCCAGCTTCGTTTCTCAGGGACGCTGACGGGGCCGAGCCCCAGCCGGGCTGGTGGTAGACCACCACTGCCCGCTGCGGGCACGCGATGGGGCGTTCCTTCCCTGCACACACCGCGTTCAGAGCAAGACCTGCCTGAAGCGAGCCCAAAGACAGCAGGAAGAGGCCATTCCATCCGCCTCGTTCAAGAGCATCTTCCTCAGAACCCTGGGAAAGCAGCGCGGCACCGAGCCCGGAGCAGCTCCCTGACGACGGAACCCGCCATCCTCGCGGAGCCCGACCGGCCACAGCCACTGATGTCATCGGTGACCTTCTGCATTCTGGGGTTTGTTTTTTCGTTTTGTTCTTAAATAAAGGAAGCAGCTTGTCAGACCCTGCTAGCTGGCTGCAGCGCGTGTGATTTATTATGCAGGCGGCTGGCAGGTGGGCACACGCCAGCGGAGCAATATTTTCTCATTAGAGCCATCACCGGCGCGAGCACCGTACCTGCGCCACTCAGCACCAACCGCTTCCTCGGGGCGCACGCACTCCAAGCAAACACTCGCAAGGTCACCAGCACCAGAGCTGATGCAGGCTACCCGATTCCCCCACGCTGTCAAGCCCAGTCCTCCCATCTAATTACAGGTAGAGTCTTCCAGCCATAAGAGGGAAAATTAACCCTGTGTGCTTCCCACCGCAGAGAGTGTGATGGATGCTCGCCCAACAGAATCACACGCTGCAGCCTGAAAGGGAGAGAGAAAGAAACACATTTCCTTTCCTCCTAGAAATCCAGCTTGCCAGTGGAAGAAGTTAAGTTTAAAAACCAGTGCCTGGTTACCAGCGCCACGAAGCCAGCAGCTCTGGGCAGGCTCCAGGACGCTGCAGCATCAGGACCTGTGCGCTCCGGCATCTGCACAACTGCCGCTCGCTCCAGGTTGTCCAAACCATGGGCGCAGGTGTGACTGGGCAAAACCTGCACGCAAGCTCTTGCCAGTAATAAGAAAAATCCCATTTTGTGCAAGGAGTGACTTTCCTCCCCCTGCATCCATGCCAAACGGCGTGCATCTGATCAAATCTGGTCTCAGGGCGAACCAGCGCTGAGTCTGGCGAGAGCTGGCAGCCGGTGACGGCAGCGTTGGAAAAGCCCACCCCAGAGAGCCGGCAGCTCCCGAACCGCTGCTCACCCTCCGCACCGCACGCAGCCCTGCTGGCTGCTCTTCTCACAGCGCTGAATCCCTGAGCAGAAAACCACGAGCAGGCCAGGATTTTGACTCTCCAGAGCAGGGAACAAAGACTGTGTCTGCTCTGTATTCTGATCCGAGCCTGGCCATCACAGGAGCCGGATCCAGGTAACCGCTGTCTTGATTGCACGGCGCAGGCAGCCGTTAGAGCAGCCCCTCGACAGAGAAGCAAGATTACTTTGTGCTAGTAAATTAAGCAGATATGAATTAGAAGACAAGTACAGTTTTAAGGTGCTTTTCCACAATCTTTTTTTTTTTTTTAAACCACAGCCACCCTTCCAACGCTAACCCGCCTCCCCGTACAGTACCAAGGAGCCACCTTTACACTTTGCCTCTCTTTCAAAGCTGTCAAGCTGCTCCCCTCCAAACGAGCGCTCAGATGCCATTTCTAATCTGCCAACAATATGTGCTGAGATGCCCCTTGCTGATGGGAGAAGACAGCAATAAGATGGGCTTCTGTGAAGCTAAAATGAGCTTCTCTCCCACTAATGAGGCAAGACTGACAGGCCTCCAGGTGTCAAGTAGAGACTCGAAACCTAAAGACACCGTGGCTCTGCCAGCGCTGTACAAAACATCACGTCAGTGCCGCGCAGCCACCGGCGCAGGGCTGGGGGTCCTCCGCATCCTCCTCCTCCCTCGCCCCCCACCGACCTCCCGACGCTGGGCCGAGCAGAGGGACGGGCACTGGTCGGGAACAAAGAACCCCGCCGGGATCCTGGTTAACATCCTCGCCGGGGGACAGCGAGGCCACGCCAGGTCTGGGGAGATGAGCAGGGTCCGGATGGCCGGGCACCAAAGCAGTGACCGTGACTCATCTCCTACACCAGGTACAGATCCTCCCCCCTTATTTCCTTCCATCTGTGTCACCGGGGAGGGACAAGTGGTGCCAGCCGTGCGCAGGAGCTGCTCTCAGACCAGCTGCACCCAAGGTCATTGCTGAGCCGCTGGCCAGAAGGACACACAGGGGACAGGGACTGACGCCTGCAGCGGGAGAGGAGCCAGCAGGAGCCCGGGGTGACGTCAGACCATCGCAACGAGCCTGCTCAGGACCATCTGCCTTCAGCTCACAGCTGCGACGACGACGTCCCCCAGAGCCTCGTTCACACATGGAGGCTGCAGACGCCACGGTCTCTGCAGCAGGGTGACCACAGGAGCACAGACCGGGCAGGACTGAGCCCTGGGCAGGAGCGAGGCCAGCCAGGCACGGCTCCACTGCGGCCAGGACAGGTCACACCAAGGTGACCAAAGAGCTCCCAGAACCACACAAGAAACCATCAGAGCCCTCTTCCGAGGGAAGGACTTTGTTCATTTCTGCCCGACAAGCAGAAACATGCCTGAATTCCTGGAAATCGAGCCACCAATCTGCAAGAGCTGAAAAGCTCATTGCGAGTGCTACAAAACACACCGTCGCTTCCGCGTCGGGAGAACAGCAGCAGCTCCTGCCGGAGCACGAGCTCGGCTTCAGCAGCAAGAACCGGCAACAGGTTCTTGTCATAGGGCAGCCGTGATACCAACAGAGCCACCAGCCACCGGCCTCGGCAAGAACGCTCAAAGCTCGCCTCGGCATGCTGGCCGCGTGCTGGAAGAGCTCCTAGTGCAGCCAGCGCGATCCAGCCCCCCTGCGTGACCGCAGCCGCGATCTCCCACCCGCATGAGCCCAGCCCTGGCAGGACGCTGCGTCCCACCCTCCGTGCAGCGCCGGGCAGTCCCGTCTGTCCAAACCGAAGCGCTGGGCTAGAACAAACTCCTGCGTTGGTTATCCCAGCCTGTGGTCACTGCGCTCATCCTGGGAGCCCCACCTCTCCCTTCCCAGGATGGAATGATTTAACCGTAGCACAATTAGCATGCAATTTGTAAGTCATTATAGCGCAAGGTGTCTGGTGAGAATATTTTATCGAAGAAACCTGCTGAGCATAATTTTCTGTGGAACTATAAAAACATTAAACCATCTCCTGTCTTCTCCCGACATTTTTAGAAATCACTAAGGCTATTGCTGCCGCCTGTAATTATCCCTCATTTTAAAGGGAGTTAAAAGCCACAGGGTTTTGCACCATTTGCTACAGAAAGAAGTAAAGAATTTGAGGGGGACAAGACGTTTTCTAGGTTTCAATAACTAAAAACTCTGAGAAAAGTGCTAAGACAGGCATCAGGTGTAGCAACAACTGCTCACGGGGACCCTACTGCTGGGTTTCACACGGCAATCGGGGTAATCGCCAAGTTCTCGGCTCTGATCACCCCTGAACAGATCCCACAGCGGCAAACAAGCAGGTAACACTGAGAAGAAGGGAAGTTCTCCCTTCACACCTCGTCCTGCTTCCTTGTCCAGGTTCAGGGTGCAGTTCTTCCCCAGCTGCCTTCAGAAATTCCTCCCGTCCCTTCCGCCCTCAGCTATTCCCACACCTTCACATCCACAGGCTGAAGAGCTGGGCTGAAACAAGCTCGTGGAAGTAAGCCAAGCTAAAAGAAAGCAAGAGGAAGAGAGCTGCAAGAGCAGGAGCTTCTTATGCCAGCTGCGCTGCTAAAGATAAAACATCAGGCACGACACGCTCAGTCGTTCCTGGTATAATCGGGTTTTAGCTCCTCGTAATCCAAGCCTTACACCAGGATCCTGTCGATCAGACCCGAACCTCGCTCTCATTGCTGCAGGCTGAGCCTGCAAAATCTCACCAGGCAGCTTTTGGAGCAGGGAGAAAGGTGAGGATCTGTAACCCAGATTTTTGGGGTACAACATCCTCTACTGCAAGAGCAAGGTCAGGAGCCCCCGGAGTTCCTGAAGGACCAAGTGTCCGTACCATCCACTTCAACGATTCATGTGCCACCCCAGAAACACTAAAGCGCTGCATAAATCCTGTCACAGCCAGGCACCGCTGCGGTTTGACAGAGAGAACGAGGGCTTTTGCCCACTTGTGCGTGGGGAACCGCCTGAGCCACCCCACCTCTCAGCAGACCGTGTCCCACCGGCCACCTGAGGACACTACAGACAAAGTAAACCATAGTTCCAGGAGTGTCCCAAGCTAGGAAGGACCCTCAGCAGTGTATTTCACCCACCTTGTGCTCAGTGCATCGCACAGAGGAGATGTTTCTGCCAAATCCTGTTACTGGCTCTAACAGGAGGGATGAACAGACCGTTTACTCAGCCGCCCCAGCCCACGGACCTGCAGCAGCACAGCAGCCTGCTGGACCCAGGAGGAAAACCTGAGGTTCCTTGGGTTCTCTTCTCGTGGGCACCAGTAGACATGAATAGGTTAATATTATTAATTAAAGAGCTTCTACACAAGATTCTTTGTACTCAAATTCCCTTTGCCCCTGTTTTGTGCTGGCTGCTGGCTACACGTGCTCACGTTTGCGGACTGCTTCAGTTGTTTTTGGATAAAGGGCACGCACACGAGCTCTGGGCTCTGCGCGGCCACTGCAGGACTTCATCCAGAAAAATCCCTTCTGGTTTTTGAGTTCCGAAACCCACACACCAACCCTGAAATGTAAAGAATAAATAACCTCTTGCTCTGTTGCGAGGAGGATGAATGGAGCGTGGAGGGATGGCAGGAAAGGGTAAAGGCTGTTTTTCTCCAGGCCACCGTTCATTTGTGAAGCCGCAGCTGTCCATATGGAGCCTGAGCGCTGGCAGCAAAGCGATTCCCTTCATCAGTCACCCGCGTGCCCGTTTGAGCAGCAGCAGCACTGCCGAGCTCCGATGCCCTCGCAATGTCTGCCAGTGCCCGGAGAAGTGGCCTTGGCCGCGGGCAGCCAGCTGTTTGTCAGAGCCTGGCAGGGGGCTGCAGCCCGGGGCACGCCGAGCTCACCCGCGCGCGGGGACGGCGGCCGCAGTGATTACTCTCCATCAGCGCTAATCAATCTCACGCCCTCTTCAGTGCTGATACAGATAATCTTGTGGGAAGCTGGCCAAGCTCGCTAACAGCTCTGCAAGCTGCTTCCTGACTCCAACAGCTCGCTCTCTTTCAAAAAGTCTGTTCCAGCCTCAGTTCCAAGAGAGCACTGCATGGTACCAGGGCTCGTGTCGTTCAAAACGATTCACTGCTGGTGTGCAGAGAGCACGCCAGCCTTTGGCTGCAGCCTCGTCTAACTAATCAAAACAGAGGCTTTCTCGCAGCTGATCAGAACTCTAAAGACCAGGGTAGGAGGCCTCGCACATTATCATGTAATTGTCTCTTTGCATTTCACTTACTCTCCATCTGCCAAACCAAGCAAGATTGCAGCCAAGTAAAAGCGAAGGCAAACTGATGCACAGAATTAGGGCCTCCTAGTAAAATTCACCCTGAGAAAACGCCAGAAGCACTTGGTGAAGAGAAGGGCTCAGCCCATTCCATCTGAGGTTAACGGGAACTGGAGAGCAGGGCAGCACAGGTATGAAGGCACGGCTCAGAAGAGTGACCCGGCTGAGCCAGAAGGGTTGGACAGAGGACATGCCTGTGCAGAGCTACTGTAGACATGAGCTGGCAAAACTTAAGCAATACATACATGTTTCTCTCCATCGATCTTCTTATCAGCCGCCTGCATCGCATCCAGGTACTTAAAATACAGTTCCATCAGCCGATCAACCTGCAAGGGCAGAAGAGAGAGACCTCAGCCAGAAAAAAGAACAATGCAATCATCTTCAATCCTTCATGCTATGCTGTTTTCCTCCCAGCTGCAGTCCTCACAGGGTACTGGGCAATTCTGTCACCCACAGAAGGAACACGCTACTGAAGGACGGTACAAGCGCTGGTCGGCTGAGCACGCCGAGTCTGCAGGCACTTGGACGTAATCCCACATCGCAATATGGTCTCGTCAACTCCAGCTAAAAGACACGTGTCCCTGGCTCGCTCTCCTGGGCTGTGGCTCTCCAGTTCTCCTGGTTTTTTCAGTGGACCTTTCTGTCTGTGCTGTTATGTGCTTATGTTAAATGTATCGGCCACGTTACGGCTCTCCTGCTCTCCTTTGAACTGTACGAGGCCACCGAAAGCCACTCCAGTAAAGGGAGATTTTCTGCAGCTAGCAGAACAGGTTACGAAAAACACCTTTAAAACACACTAATGAGGAATACTAAGGAACCAGTGTTTCCCCAGTGGTGGAATTTACAAACCCCTCAGGAATTGCTACTTTGCAAAAGCTGCTGTTTCTGTTTCAGAGCTCTATCCACCACCATGTAAATATTTGGGAAAGAATTTCCCAGAGTAAACACCGCTAAAGCGACACATCCTAGGAGAGGAAGGGGGACTGTTAAACGTGTACTACAGCAATGCCTAAACTCTCTGCGGAAGAACTTTGCTGAAAACTGGCAGCTTTCCGCAGCGCCCTGGTCTCACAGAGCCAGCGCAACGGGACAGCACACGACATGTGTTCTGCAATCGGGCTTCGGCACAGACACAGCCCAGGACCACGAATCGCTGGCACCAGGCGCGAGAGCACCCGAAACCAAGCGCACCAGCGATGTGGGAGGCTGAGCACCAGAGACATCTCCATTCTCCGGTTGTAGATAACAGCACGAATGAGCCAACAGCGGCCCGGGAGAGCGCAGGTCTCCGCAGGCAGGTACGATAACGGCTTTTCAGTTACCTAGCGAGTGCAGGCGGGCACCCCGCCGCTATGGAGCATCCTCCCAGCCCGGGAGCTCAGTGGCTGCAGATAGCATTCAGCGCTCACCTTCTCGCTGTCGTTCTCCGTGAATTTATTCAGCAACCGCGTCCTCTGCTGCCCTCTCAGGTTTCGCAGAAGGGAGGCCAGGATGGAACAGACATGTTCTGGAGATACAAAATGAAAATTGCACGCCGAGATCAGAAACAGGAACTTATTTTCTCTGTAACATGCCATTAAATTCACTATGAGCACTCCCACACACAGCATTGGTAAGCGGAACCCTGGTTCCTGCCCATCACCGAGAGCAGCAGCCGCGTTCCAGGGAGTGCAGGCAGCTCCACACCCACCGCAGAGCTCACCTGGGGCTCTGCTGCGCTTCTCCTCAGTGGCCTGAAAAAAGCACCTTATAAAAAGCACCAATCCTACTCTGGTCCAGGGCCCCTGCCCAGCATCCCCTCCCTCCCAGTGCCGGGCTGCCTCCAGAATCCCGGCTGAAGCTCTGCCACCCCATCGACCCACAGTTTGCTGGACAGGGAACAGTCACGGGAACAGGAAAGCTCGAGAGAGGAGCAACTGCGCCAGCGTGCAGCTCCTGCATGGACGCGGCTGGTGTCAGCGAGATGAAACAATCCTCAAACAAACCACTTTTATTTACAGAAAATCCCGTGGACTGAACACGTATGTGCCACAACAAACCGGGAAGGATCAAACAAACGTGTTCTACAGCCCCTCGGGCGCACG
>NW_010140641.1:24968-70460 GCF_000699245.1 Pterocles gutturalis | reverse complement strand
AAATTAAAAGTATTTAAAATATTTTAAAGTATTTAAAATATTTAAAATTAAAAGTATTTAAAATATTTTAAATTAGAAGGGCTACGCTTACGGAAACAACCACACACCCGGAGTTTTGCCTCCTGCACTACTGGCAGAGGAATAATACCAACAACTGCAGCAATTTGTCAAATCATTCACAATAGTTGAAGTTTTGTTAGCAATAGGAAGAACTTCCAAAATGAGAATTTCGGATTACTGCAGAAGTTTGGTCTGTCAAGCAAAGTAAGGACCAGGTCATGGCAGGGATGCTCCGGCTTGATTTTCTGGGAATGTAAAAGCTAAAGGAAACCTTCCTTAAGTCAAGGTCTTGCTCCCAGAGAACTCAGTGGGGACTTTTCTCAGCAAACTGAATGGAAATGGCACTAGAAACAAATTAATAAGCAAAAGCAAAACTGAGGAAGCAAATCCAGCAGCGTACTGCGGAGACCAAGAGCAAATATTAAAATTTTTTCCCATTTCAGATCATTCCATCCCTTTGTCTTCAGCCTCCGAAGGCTGTCAGGAATCTGCAGCTCCCAGAGTTTCCAAATGTCCACTCACTGTTTCAGTTCACCGACTCCGTGAAGATGAGTATTGTGTTTTCCAGCCCCGCTATTTTGGGAACTGGGAGATGCTGTGGCTGTCACGGAACAATGAAAATTCCCAAAATAGGCCAGCTGGTGGTAGCTGAGCAGCGGCAGGATTACACAACCGATGTGCTGGAGCCTAATCCCGTTTCCAGGGGGCTGGACACGTTTTGTGGACGTTGCGCGTGTGATGCACTACATCGAATCCTCCCCACGAAGGCACGCTCTCCCCTAAGCGCGTTATTCACCCCAAACCCTTTCACACTCTACCGGCTCCAAGTTTCGACTGGTAGAGCTTGGCGTGGGCTCAGGCTAAGCCAGCACTGAACAGAAAAGCCTTGGGATGAGTCAGGCTGGGCCCTCACTAGCAGCTACAATACTCCCTGCAAGCTCCGCTGTGTCCGAGTCAGGCTGACCCATGAGCTGGGTCTTGGATGGGGGATCCCCAACTCTTCTTACCATTATCTTGGGGGTTCAGAAGGTGTGTCTAACAAAACTCCTGTTTTTAAATCAGCCATAACCTTAGTAAATTAATCTTATTCAGCCAGACATCTTCACGCGTACAATATTCTGAAAGAGAAATAATTTCCAAATCATGTTTGACAAGTCATTTTATCCAACTGAGCTGGATGGAGATGTTCAGGAATACAACCAGTATTTATTTTACAATCCTGCAGCGGCCCTTTCCAAGGAGCCTGATTCACAGCTTTGAAATAGCGTTCGCTGAAATCCTGGAGACAGTAAACAGCTTTGCAAGAGCAATCTTTTAAACGGGCAGAGGGGTAACCCACGGTGCACGTGCAAATGATCATTTCCATAAAATCCGAGCCTGTGTTTCACTCGGTGAATTTCCAAGCAGCTGCCAACCAGCCCACGGTGGCAGCTAATCTGGATCTCGAGCTTGAAAGTGCGAGCAGGAGAAAATCCACCTGTGGCATAGCGAGTGTTCATCACGTCGGGAGCAACCCGCAGGAAGCGTGGAGGAGGGGGTGGAGAACACGCCTGGAGACCTTCCGCAGCTCAGCACAAACCAACGCTGCGGACCTCGGCGGAGGTTGAAAATATCACGGCTGGTGAACGTTTTCTACCGTCCCCACGAGCCCAGCGCTTTGTATAACCGGGAGGGCAGAGGCACGCACCGTGGATCACCATGTGGCCATCCTGGGGACGAGGACATGGCGCAGCAGTGAGTGGAAACGCTGGGACGACGACAGAGCTAAGGCAAAGAAGGGGATGGGGAAGGGAAAGGGGTTTTGTTTGTCACAATCTGAGCACAGCCAAGACTTGCTGTGGCTATTGCAACGGTCTTTGTACAGTTGTTCTAAAAGTCAGAGCAAAGTTCTTCTAGTATTTTTTTTTTTTTTTTTCCTGAGGGAAAAAACCAAGCTTACCTTTTGGTGTGGAAATGTGGACTGAATCATGGCAGTTTCAAAACTGTGCGTCCCCTTGAGCTGTGTCTTCTCCCACAGGGCTTTGAGTACTTGCACGGAATTACTCTGTATGGACAGAGGTTCTGCAAACAAGCTCTGCAGAAAATGTTGAAAACAGGATTTCATTATTTTTTTTCACTTAGCCATCAACAAAGAGCACCATGTTCTGACAGTGGGGCAGCCACGCCAATAACCAGGGATTAGTTCACTGTAAGGAGTTATGATGGATCACTGTGCACGCAATTAGAGAAATCCTCAAATATTTCATTTCCTTTGGGGCTTTTTTAAATTGTACATTAGATATCTGTAAGGCCAGGGGCTCACCCAAGATGATCTATCAGCTGTCGCTGCGCATAGCAGGTTGCACGCCCTTATTGCATCGCAGTGCTGGTTTATCGAGCCGTTAGCAGCCCCAGCCTCTGCGTGCCAGGAGCAGATCTCGGTGACGTGCATCCCTTTGGAAAAGAGGGGTCATTTACCAGCCAACGCCAAGGGATGCTCAGCACCGCTGCGGGTTTGGGTGGGCTCCTCTGGACCCAGCTGCAGCTCGCGGTCCTTGCGCAGGGACAGGAACGGTACAACACTTGCCACTGCACCGAACGGGCAATGGGGTGAAACACAAGAGGAAAAACTCCACAGAACACGTTCAACACCAGTTTTGCTGGCAGAGCACAGGAATTTTCAGCCCTTGAAGATTCACAAAAGAAGATGAAGCCTGCGTTGGGTTGGGTGTTCTCCCCTCCCAATCTCCCTGTTTCAAAGGACAGCGAGGATGCACCTTCACGCTGCCTGGAATTATTCTGATATTTCACCAGCATCAAGTTCTTCATCGTATAAACTGCACAAAGCCAACGCTTCAAGAGCACTATGAGAGCTGAGCGTTTCTGCCTCCGCTGTATCTACTACATGATCTTGGAATTAAAAAATGCATTTGCATGCAGGAGCCAAGTTAAAAGCACACAAGCAAATCTGATTTTCCGTATTTTGAGTAATTGATTTCGCAATAGGAACAATGTCCTTTTAACGTAAGTTTCCTGGATGGACATTCCTCCTTCTCTTTCTAAACAGAAACCCGACCATCCCAGTCACACTGTCTGGCATCCAGCTGACACAGACACATCCAGCGAGATGCAAACCAGGAATTTTATCATGGCAGGGGCAACGCATTTTTCCCAGCTAAGCCGTCAGAAACAGCCGGATCATTTTGTCCCAGTAAAGAGGGAAAGCAGTCCCTCTGGCACGAGAAAACAGCAGCTCAATGAGTCCGTGCTGGGCAAATGTCCGAGCGACCCTGGGGAGGGTGTTAGGAAGGGACGTTGGTGCTACTGGAGCAGGATGAGGGAAATTAAACCATAAATCATGTAGCGTTGGAGAATTATTTTAATGAATGAATTGGTGAAAGTAAGCATCCTATCAAATAACCTCTCCAACATCACCCCTTATTCTAATTTTGTTCCTTTTGTTCATCATTGCTTAGCTGTAAGGCAATTTCTCAGATCTCTGCCGACATAAGCTTCTCTCCCCACTGCCCTGCACTAATCATCTCCTGTGTCATGACTTCCATCCGAGGGTTTCAAAACAGGATATAATTATTCACTAATATTTTTCAAATTAAATAGAGAATAAAAAGAAAACAGGGTCATGAAATTAGGGATCTCTTCTGGACACTTGAGAGAAAAAGTCTCTCTTCTCGCTGCTCCTTCTGCAGAAGACGATGTCAAACAGAACATGGAGGAATAAAAATACGGTAACTGGAATTTAAACCTTCAGAAACCGTAGATTAGTTCATCTGTCTGTGAGTCTATGATGGATCTGCTGAAAACTAAATTTTTATCACCAGCCTTTGATTTAACTCATTATTAACACACTATAAATACATTTTATGTCAAATTTATCTCCTGTACAACTAGGCTTAAATAACATTATCCCAGGGTTGAATTTAGTAATTTAATAATAGTTAAGATAACCAGAATTTAAAAGCTTTAAGTAGTCAGGGAGAACCAGTGTTTGGGGGCAGCATCCAAAGGGAGCAGGACCCAGCAGGGGCAGGGATGGGACGGGGGAACGGGCACCGCAGGGCAGAGGGATGGGGATTCCCTGGGAGCTGGGAACGATGCGAAGCACAGTTATCCTGATAAACGCTGGAACTGGCAGGGCCGAGCTCAGGGTGACCTGGGGAGGGGTTAAAGGCAAAGGGTTTCCAATGAAGAGTGTGTGGGGAAAAGGCGAGGCTCCAGGGATGGATTTGGTGATTACATTGTCAGTGCCGCTGGTTCACACCATGGACCGCAGACGGAGCGGAGGTCGCTGTGTTAATGGCCAGCGGAGCAGGGAGCGAGCGTGCCGGCTCTGCCACCGTCTCCTCAGCCTCTGCTCCTCCTTGCTTGTTTCAGAGCATTTTAGTGATTTAATCCATATTTTTCAACATCTGTTTTCCTCTCATCAGGAATAAAACGACCCATTCGTAATGTAATTCCTGTCTTGTCTCTAGGTCCTGTTAACATCCAACCTCTCTCATCAGGGTTTCATTGGCAGAGTAATTCACCTCCTTTATTTTCAACTTTCCATGTTGTCTTCTCCCCCCTCTTTCTTCCTCTGCTCTTCTTTCTTCCTTTGCTTTGTCACTGGCCTCTCCTTCCCCAGCTCCTGACCATCCTCATCCTCGTTCCTCACCTACAGCAAAGCCCCCAGCCCCACAAACAGCCCACGCAGGCACCGGGAGCCACGGAGACCCCTGCTTGTCCTGGAGCACCCAAATACCAAGCCCTACTGACCTGCATTTTTGAAAAGCATTTTTAATATTTGTTTCCAGGAGCAAACACAGGGAAGAGTGATGTGAGCAGTTAAATTCACAGCATTTGGCCCCACTTTTTTATCCCCAGACTGTGTGATCTCTCCATTTTGAATTTGTTGTATTTCATAGAAATATAAAAAAAAAAACTTATAAACTGCAAAAATCCCTTCAACCTTCTGAGAAATCACAAGGGTCACAAAGCGCTGTGGATTAATATGATTATTTAAAGAGATTAAGCATTAAAACATTTTTTTCTAAGTACAAAATTAGCGATATAGATGTGCTAGTAATTCGTATCGCACACACCTGCTGGAAGAGGAACATGAGATGGATCCAGAGCGGAGGCTGCTGGCTGACCAGGGTGAAACTGGATTTACTGTACAGGCAGTAATGGCCCTTCAGGGGACAGCTGAAGAACAGCTTCGCTACGCAGCTTCTAACAGTATCTAGAGAGAAATATACAGAATATTAAAATCAGCTCCAGAAAAGACAGAAACCTAGCTGCCCATCACCGGGACGGGCAGCCCCGCAGCGCCTGGGCACACATTTCCATTACGGGGTATCTCAGGCTGGGTCAGCTCTTCCTGAAATCAAACACGAGCCAGCTGACAGGACCAAGAAATCTAACCTCCTGTGCTTTAAATCTTACGTGGGAATCATTTACTCCTAAATGCAAAAGGTACAAGCTGGTGCGCAGTTGAGCTGTTTATCGTCTTGGTGCTCTCTCCTGCATTCGGTCCCGTCGTTTGGCTTATTGAACTGGACAGATCTGTCAAAACTGTGCATCGCTTATTCTTATTTAAAGAGTTTGTTGGAAAAAACATCCCTTATTAGGAAACGGCCATATGGGGGCCTGACATCTGTGGGATTGGTGCCCAGACTTTGTGCAGTGAAAGCTGGTGTCTGCAGGGATGGAGAAGTGCGGCCGCGGCTCCCGGCCAGGGATGGGCTTGTTCAGCTGCTGGGAAAAGCCGTGGTGCTTCCCCCCTTCGCAATAGGTCCTTTGTCACTTTGCAAGGTGACACAGTGACTGGATCAAATCAGTACAGCCACTGGCAAAGTTGTCATGGTTTTGACACTGGCTGGCAGCAAAACAAAACAACAGCCGCTCACTCACCCTCCCACCTCCCAGGGATGGGGGAGAGAATTAAAGGGGTGAAGAGAAAAGAGACTTGTGGGTTGAGATGAGAACAATTTAGTAACTAAACTACAGTAGCATTGGAAATAATAATAATAGTAATATATAGAGAGAGATAAAAGAGTGATACACAGTGACACTGCTCACCACCCCATGACCAAGGCTCAGCCTGTTCCCAGCTGACAATCCCAGAGCAGGGAGAGTCCTGAAACCACAATCCCCAAGCAGAGATAAGAGCCCAAGCGTCCAAGAGACGGAGATGACCCTGAGAGAGGGGCCACCTGGAGGGAGACAACCCGGAGCAAGAGAGAGAACTTCCAGACAGAACCTCTTCTCTATACTGGGCATGACAGGCATGGGATGGAACAGACCATCGGCCAGTTGGGTCTCAGTCCTACCCCTGAGGTGGAATCCTGGGCTGGTCACTGGGGCTGTGCTCCCTCCCAGCTCCTCCTGCCCCTGCAGACACTGGCAGAGCAGAGACACTGGAAAGTCCTCGACTGTCCTGGCAGCAGCTCTGCCCATCAGTGTGTGATCAGCTTCTCCCCTGCACAAACCCAAACCAGCCTCACACCAGCTGCTGGGGAGAAAGTTCACTCTGTCCCAGCTGAAACCAGGGCAAAAGCCCCCTGGTCACAACTGCCAGCACAGCCACAGACTTCGCAGCAAAACACACATGGAGTTTAACTCCCAGTCCCAGCTGCAGGGCACTAGGACACACAAAGCATCTCCAGCTCTCCCTGCTCTGTCAAACACTGACCCTTTATGCCACCTGTGATCACGTCATCTGTTGATAAAAATCCTGCAGAGGTTACGTGCACTCTGAACATGTCCTTTGGGATCACCTGCCCAGTGCTAAAGCTATATGCTACGTCATGTTACCTGACCCTGAACTCCCCATGCTGGTTTTAACTGGAAATTAAGCCCTGGAGATGCACGATTCTGCTTTTGCAAAAATATTGACCTTGAACCCTCACTTTCTGTCTTTGGATGACTACTCCTAATGACAACAGCATGTTAGACATGACCTAACCAGGCTTCTTTATTAACTTAGAACAGTGGTATCACTTTATAGCCCCTCTGAACAGGAACAAGCGGCTATCCAAGGTGAAAAGGCATGGAAAAAAAACCACAGAGAGCCTTAGAGGATGACCTTGATGCAAACACAGGGGAGAGCTGCACCTTCTTCACCCAGATGGAGAGTCCAATTTGGAAGGGGAGGGGAACGACTGGTCCCACCAGCTGCTGCCGCCGCACACTTTTCCTTGCTAAGGGCAGAAATGACGGATGGACAGACAGACAGACAAGCAATTCAAAGGAGAGGAGAGAGCAGCGGAGGCTCCCGTGGAGCCAGCTGGCCAGGGCTCACTGCCCAGCATCCCAAAATGAATCACACCGACACGGGCTGTGCTGGGAGCGTGACTCAGGGTCTCGTGCTATCCCGGTGAGTCACCGTGCCGTGAAGGTGTAGGAATGAAATGCTGTAAGGAAATATCCAAACTGGAAAAATGAGCTGTAGCTTTTTAGAAAATGTGGCTAAAGGGAGACAGTTTGAACAGCACAGCCTTCCAGATCTACCGACAATGAGCGCCAGCAGCAAGGAACACTGATAGCAGAAGGCAGCCTTGCTGTCCAGCAACAGAGCATCTTTAAACACTTGCTGTTTCTAACATTTTTCATTTAATCAAGATGTGAAAGCATAGGAGAGAAATGTAATAAATTCAGTATTTCACATAAAAACACCACGTACGAGGAATGAGTTTCCCAGAGGTACAAAAGCATCGATGTTTGTGCTTGAGCAAAAGTATCGAAGGACCAGATTGTCACTAAAAACACAGAAAATTCAGAACTGGGATGTTGGAACCTGCTGAAGATGCTACAGAGAGGCCAGATAGTTGTTAGGCTGGGAGAAAAAACTGCAGAAGCTGGCAAATGGAAACCCCTTTATTGTCCTTTGACAAAGCTGTTTGAATCTGCCAAGAAAAGGGAGCTCAGCAGCTGCAAGCCGGGGCTGCAGAGCTCAATGAGAGGCTGCTGTAGCACAGGAGAAGGGATCCGAGGTGTAAGGATCTACAGTGGGACAACAGAGAAGCGTGCGTGCGACCGTAAGCTTTCAGCAGCAGAAAGCCAGGGCTTAAAGTTGAACCAACAAAGATGCAAATGCTGCAAAACTCAGATAACCATTCTGGAAAAAACCCCAAACTTAGCTGCAGCTCACAGATACATGATGCCCACAAGCAGCATGACCAGCTTAGCAGGAAAAAAGATGGGGTATAAAATGCACTGCTCTTGGATTAGGTGCTATGGAGAAAAATGAGTTTAATGGAATTGCCCACGCCAGGAATCTGCCAGCGTTCGTGGTCAGTATAACGAAGGAGTTTGAGAAACCGAAAGGGTTAATTAGAGTGACTCCAGCTCCTGGGACATACTAAAGCACAAAACTAACTGATATCTCCAAGGAGGCTGCTGACAGGATGCTATTCAACAGCATGGTCTAGACTGAAGACCCCTGGTTCATGCCTCACAGATGCCAACAAAACCTTAACTTCACTACGCCCAAGCAGAAGCAAAGCCCCTGGTTTGCAATTAACTAAGGGTGCTCGGTGCTAGGTGAGGGTGCGTTTGATGGGGCTGTGAAGGAGGTTCCCGAATGCTGCAGAACAAAAAATTGCAAAGGATATATGGAGAGACACAAGATCCTAACAAATTGCTTAGCAAGACATTGTGGATGACACAGAGGAAAATCCTGAGGCTGATAACACACGCCAAAGTAAATGTCAGCTCCGGCGCTGGAGCCCGTGCTGGCTGAGCAAAAAGTTTGTTCCTGGAAAAAAGCAGCATTCATTTGTCAATAGGGACTGAAAGCCAGCCTCCTACTCAGACAGTCTTTAAGCCTTTGGTATGAGATGAGTGATTACTCACAGCTATTTCTGCTGCATTGTGAAGGCTGAATTTGGCAATGTCTGATAACAAGCCCAAGTCTACTACGTGAGTTTTTCAATGGTTTGCGATGAACTACCAGTTTCAAGATATAACGGCTAATCTCAGTTATCCCAAAGTCAGTGGAAAGTGGTATTTAAGCAACAAACCTGTTCTGATGAAGGCTAAGGTGACCCTGATCCACATCTAGCACTATGACACCGTATTTTGCTCAAGCGCAAACCAACATGCCAATAGTGTGGGAATTCATGTTTATGGTCATGGGAGACCTGCAAATAGATAGCCAAGGCAAAATGAGCTGCTTGTCATCATCTGGACATGGGAAGCTGCCCAGAATGAACCTGGGAACATTTTCAATAAAATGACTTGTTAGAAAAATATTTACATTGGGCCATTTCACAAAAAATGTTTAAAATGGGAAAAAAAATTACGAACATTTTAATGAACAGCACCAGTAGAGACTGACCCATCGTATCACACATCCCCCACAAACTCCCTCACAGAGACAGACCTTTAACTAAAAATACAGATTGTGATAGTCACATCGGTTGAGTCACAGCCTTCCCAAATTTGCCAGCACCCACTGAAGGCGCAGGCAGGACCGCCCGCACTGCCCTCCTGCAGCACTGCCCAGCTCTGCTCACCAGGGACCCAGCGCTCAAGCGTCTGGCCAAAGTCCAGAGGGGTCTTGAACCACTGCAGCTTTCTCTTTCTAGCATTATGAATCATAAAATAGGTTTAAACTTTTACTCAAATGTAACCATGGCAGTAGAGCTCTCTGGTACTACATCCCATATGAAAACATAGTGGGTATCATAAATATGATTCAACAGGTTATGAGTCTGTAGTGCTCAGAATATCCTCCCAAACACCTGTATTACACATGGGAAGTGGTATCCCAACACCCAGCTGCTCTGACACTAACTTTTGTATGCTACATTTTCATTAAGAAGCCAAATGAAAGCACTGAATGTTTCTGGAAGTGATGCCATTACTCTTCACAAGTATTTCCCCACTTGGCAGAGTCCACGCCCTGTATCCCACTGTAGCAGAGTGATAACATCCACTGTGGGGTTTGATATTTCTAGTATAGTATCACACTTGAATAAGATATTATAAAAGGATCCCAAAGAACCATTATTTAAACCTCAAGACATCCATCCCAGGTCATTTTTGCGGTACGTCGTGGATCAGTCAGAAGTGTGGCAGGAGCCAAGCATCCGTGTAACACATCTGTGTTCATGCTTGTGCTCAGACACACTCTGAGAATGAAAAAGATGTTTTTAAAATCCTTGTAGTATTTACAAATTCATGTACAATATGCAGCTGGAGAAGATGCATTTGGGGATTTCCTAAAGCACGTGTACAGAAACGGGCTGAGCTGTAGGCAAGCGCTGTCGCACACTTTTCCCATCCATCGCTGCAAGTTGTATAAACCACTGAACCAAATATCAACCTTGTGTCATCCCAGCGGATTCCAGAGGAGCTGAAGCAGAGATAACACAACACTGCAAGACCTGTGCACACCTGAGAGACGTCAGGGCGGTCATTTCTGGGGAAAACCACCCTGCGTGCGCACCTGGCAATGCACAGCAGCTCTGACAAGCAAGCAGGGATGGGGCTTGGGGGTTTAGCTAGGAAAGGGGAGCATACAAAAAACGTTGCTAGGAAGAACAAAATAATTCAAAGCAAAAAAAGCTTTGACAGGGAAAAGAAACCAGCCTCAGCCTACAAAGGTGGAGACAACTTAGGTCCCCGAATCTCAGTGTAATTCTCCACGTGGAAACACATCGCTGCCTGCCCTGACCTCGCCTGGTGAGGAAAGATGGATTTAGCCCCAAAGAAACTTCCAGGAGATCAGTAAGATACAACACACAGGAGATGCCTGTCAACAAAACCTCCTTGCTCGTGCACAGCACGTCTCGGTGAGCGCCGGTAATCCAACGGTGACTAAGGGTCCTTTTGAGGGGATTTAAAGCCATGAAGTCTGAATTATGGCCAAGATGGATCTGCAGTTCTTTAAAAATAACTGGTCAGAAGCATGTAAAGGAGAGAGGAAGGAAAAAATGAACTCATTTCCCCGAGGACATCAAGCTGATGACACTGGTCACATTTAAGCTACACATCTACAGCCCTAGAGCCAGTTCTGTACTGTAGGAACTACTGTTGCGTCCAAGCGTGGAAGGGAAATTGTAAGCAGGGTGTTTGTGCCAACTGCTATCTCACTGCGTAACCTGTCCCATCAGACCCTAATGAGGATTTATGGAAACACCACTTCACCCACGAGATCTGTGACTCTAACAGCACTTCTGTACCGCACGGGCTCACAGAGGCTTTGACTGCAGAAAGAGAAAAAGAAAAAAAAAAACACAACAAAAACAAAACAAAACAAAAAAAACCCCAAACACCAAACCCCAGAGGCAGGGTTTCCTTATGACTACTTCAGAGTGCCAGCTCTCAGAGCTGGGCGATGGATGAGATCATTTTGCAGATGGCAGAGACTGATCATGATCCCAAGGAAACGCTCCTCCAGTCAAACATTCCTCATCGCATCTGTTGGCAAGTCTCGTACTTCTAGCAAGAGAAGAAGCAACAACTTGTTTTTCCTCCAGGAAACAAGAGAATATTTGTTGGAATTTTAAAGCCCGCTACTAAGTGGCTGTGCCTGGGGAAAAAGAACAAAATGTAAACAGAAGAATGCCAGTGGAGCTGGTAATTGTTGTTTATTCCAGCTGAACGTGCTGAGCTAAACTTGGAGAGGCGCAGGCGAGTAGGTACAGCGCCACTGGTTCTGGGAACAGCTAAGGCATTATTTGATTTATATCGGTAATCGTGTCCTATTAAATAAAATCTGTTAATAGGAGTAAAAGTATGCTCATAAATTTCCCAAATAGAACCAAACCCTCCCATAAACATGAAACCAGAGAGTCAGAAATGTACAGAACTTTTAAAATTTCAGTTTGAAGGCTTTTTCAGCTCGCTCAGTTTCCTTTTCCTGATCACTTGAGTTTGGATTACAAATAAGTACACAAACAATAAATATGTTTATAGGAGAAAAGGGTAATTTTTAAAGAAATCTGCGTCAAGAAATGCTGATTTATGGGGTTGTTGGTTTGTTTGGTTTTTTTTTTTAACACTACTAGCTTTGCATGCGTGCCATAACTCAGCCCAGTAGATTCCACCTCCAGTAAACTACACAAAAATTAATGGAGAAGGCATGCTGTAACGGGGTCTGGACCGCCACTGCAATGCACTCTGAGTGGCAAAAGCCACATTTGAGAACATACAGATTAGCTTGACTTTATAAAACCCTTTATACAACCCTTTCCCGTTGGGGTAATGAAATACCGACGTTGTTTGGGAAGGCAGAGCAGGAAAAAGTCTCTGCCACATTGTCCCACCTTCTGCTGCCTGCATCCGTGACCAAAGGGCACCAGCAGCTCCCGGAGGAGCCAGTGGGTCCGTCCTGGTCCAACCCAGCAGCTCAGCAGTCCTCTGGTTTGGGTTTCCCCCCAGGAGAGCGCTGACACCACCCCATGGGAATCCCCCAGCTACCAGAAGGCGCATCTGGAGACCAGCCTGCTGGAACCAGTGCCTCCGGATTAGGTGTGAAGCGCACGGTTTGCTGTTATCGCGTCCGGGAGGGCAGCGAGTTAAGAGCGTGTTCATGTTCCTGTTACGCTCCCTGTTGGGCCAAGAGCTTCTCCGCGGTCTGACAACGCGGATCACCGTGAGTGCGATGGCCATCCCTGAGTTCGCGCTTCCATCCTCACTGCCAGCCCCACCTTTGGGATGCATCTGCAATACCAGCCCTGGAGGATAAAATGCCAACTCATCTTTTTTCTGCCCTAGCAGCAGCAGAGTTCACCTCTGGAAACGCTGGCCTGAGCCTGCGCAGCTTTGTGGTCCCACCGAAGGAGCAGAGGTCCATCTGTTCCAAATCAACGCTCGGCTTATGGAACGCTGGAATTTATCAGCCCGGTGCAGGGGCGAGCGCTGCAGGGGAGCAACGAGCTTTTCCCTCCGTGCCATCATATGGTACCGATTATCTCCCAGTACAGCATAAACCGTAATAACAACCAGACTCAGGGCCAGTGTACTGCAACCTGTTTCCCCTGCTGCCTCCTCCTCTTTCAGCATTCTGTCATTAATCCCATAAAATGTTTGCTGTTTGTATTTCCTCCTGGAGGGCACTGACGAGCCAGGAGTGACTTACTGCTATAAAATAGAATATTTTTAATTGGAGGGCATTGCATTTTGAATGTGGCTTCAATGGCCAAGGATGGTATGATGCACAACATCTCCCTGAGCTCCATCCTTGTAAAAAGGAGGCGAGGCAGGCTGGAGATGTGCAAATCCCTCCGTATCCTCCCCACACATCCACTATCAAACACTTTCTTTCCAACAGCTCACTCAACACTCCATGCTCTGAGCTGTAGCCATTCATGGTGGCGTTTTTATCCCAATTATCTAAAGAGCAAGTAGAACTAACGTGGAAAACAAGGACCTGCCCTCGAGCTATAACCAAATCCAGCAGCCATCCAGGCTGGTGTCTGGGAACCATCTGACACCAGCCACTCCCAGAGGCAGGATGCACGTGGTCCCGCATTTCATCTGCCATCCCTGCACGGCTGGGAAACAAGAAGAATAAGTCAAAAATCATCCAACATGCAGGGTTCAAGGTGAGACCCCATCCCTGGAGGGGTTCAAGGCCAGGCTGGACGCGGCTTTGGGCAACCTGGGCTAGTCGGAGGTGTCCCTGCCCATGGCAGGGGGTGGGACTCGATGGGCTTTAAGGTCCCTTCCAACCCAAACCACTTCCAGCCTCCTTGGAGACATCACTTAGTTTTGTGCTTTAATATGTCCCAGGAGTTAGAGTCACTCTAATTAACCCCTTCAGTTTCTCAGACTCCTCCTTTATATTGAACATGAACGCTGGCAGATTCCTTGTTTGGGCAGTTTGATTAAACTCAATTTTTCCCCATAGCAACTAATCCAAGAGCAGTGGATTTTATGCCCCATCTTTTTCCTGCTAAACTGGTCATGCTGCTTATGGGCATGATGCATCTGTGATCTGCAGATAAATTAGGGCTTTTTTTTCAGAATTGTTACCCGAGTTTAGCAGCATTTGCATCTTTGTTGGTTTAACTTCTAGCCCTGGCTTTCTAGTGCTGAAAGCTTACGGTCACACGCACGCTTCTGATATTGCAGATGCAAATCTGGGCAAAGTAGTTCAAACTAAGCAGGAACTGAACCAAACCATCAGCCCCAAACAAACAAACAAATAAACCTAAAATAAACGAATTTTTCTGGTTTCAGATGCCTTCTTTCTGCCCCAGTTTACATCCCCTCTCAGACCGCAGCATTAGTTCCAAAAGATTCCCTAACACGCATGCATCCTGTAAGCTGTTGCAGCTTCTCTGTTCTTTACAACACCCTGAACTTGACCATTTTCTTAACCTGAGACATTCTGGCCAACAGCCCAGTCTTAACGCTGCTTCTGCTCATCACCCAGTTCCCAACCCTCCTCCGCCTGAAGCGCATGCAGCCAAAAATAGTAAATACAAGACGCGACACGGGAGCTGAGGACATGTCCATTATTCAATGTGCATGAAGGCAGCTCCAAACCATCCCAGACAGACCATGGATCCACCCTCACGGCTCTTGACCTGTGTCCCTTCACAGCTGTAAAATCTAGCACTTCAAGTACCATTACATACATTTTGGCACACAGTATAATTCGAATGAGCTTGTAAATCAACAAGGAAACTGAAAACACACATTCTGTAGAGCAAAAATATTTCGTGAGGGCTAATGTCTGCACAGCAAATGGGTGAATCAATAGCAAAAAGAAAGAAAATTTGCAAGTCACGATGTTACAGAGGATGACTGGAGGGGTTCAAGGCCAGGCTGGATGAGGCTTTGAGCAACCTTGGCTAGTGGGAGGTGTCCCTGCCCATGGCAGGGGGTGGCACTGGATGGGCTTTAAGGTCCCTTCTGACCCAAACCATTCTGGGATTCTATGACTCTATGCAGGGGACCTGGAGTGGTCATCGGATCTGTCCCCTTGCCCACACTCAGAGCCAAGAGGACCTGTGACACTGGGATTTGTACCAGCAGTACAGCTAGCTGATGACGTAAGGCAAGCTTCAGAAGAAATAAAATCTTATATTAAATCAACGGATGTAAGTGGAAAGACCAGTGATGTTTTAGGGAGCACCATCCCTTCTTCAGACCTGTCAGACCTCACAGCAGTGCCTTGCTGAGGCCAGCTTCCCAGCTTTCTTTAACATGCTTTCAACCTCTGCAATCTCCTCTCCCAGGACAACATGGAGAGCTTTTTCTACTGTTTAAGCTGAACTTTTTTTATTGGTATTTAAGCTCATTATTTCTCGCCTTGTCCAGCATGGGCTGTTCCCTAACTCTTTTCTCATAGCTGACAATTGTTATCCTCCCTCAGTTTTCTCCTACTTTGGTCACTATGCCACATTTTCTCAATTTTCATCCTTTCGAGGGATGTTGGAATGTCAATTCTGATTTGAGTCAGAAAGCCCCACCAGTACCTTCCCCTGGTACCAGCTCACAAAGGGCAAGTGAAAAAGCAAGGAGTGCGAGACCAGCACACGCACCCCGTGGTCATTCCCCCCTGCTCTCCTGGTGCCTCCATCTGTGACTCCGCCATTCCCAGAGTCAGGGCTGGTGTTATTTTGATAAGCCTGGGATGGCTCTAACCCATGACGACTTCACCTCGTCACTCCTGAAACCAGGGTCGCTGGATGCGCTGGAGCAATCAGTTCTGCCATTTAATTACCTGTATCGCATTATGTGCTAAGAGGTGCCTATTTCCTGTGTTTTTGAATTTGCTTCCTGCCAACTTCATTTCATGTTCATTAGAACCTGTATGAGGACAGACAGGGAGCCACCACCCCAATTAATCTTCTCAGTCATTCACGATATTGCAGATCGCCACCAGCTGCCTCTTTTCCACGCTGCGGGCTCCCAGTCCATTCTTCTTCACGTAGAGCTCTCTGGTTATCCTCGTACTCCTGCTACAGACCTACTTGGTCCTCAAGACTCAGGCTCCAATTCATGCAGACAATGACATAATAATGTCATCAGCAGGTGTCTGTTTTTCTTAATAATTCTTCTCTTGCCCATTTGCTTTGTGTCAGCTGCTGAGCACGGCTGTTATTCGCACGCTGCAGCGCTGTTTTCTTGCCACACATTTTGCCTCTATTTCCTTCAAACACCCTGTTTCATGGGAAATTATTCTGCAGTGCCTGTCTCTTCATATTTTCCCTGTTTTACATATTAAACTTCCAGTTCAGCAAAATCCGGCACAACCACAAAATTGGCCAACTCTGTATATTAATATTTTCTGACATTTTCTTACTATTTTCTAAACATCTTGTTTGAAAAATAAAATGGACACATTTGAATGGGCCTTTAGAGCTTGGAGGAATCACAGAAGTCCAATAGCTGCAAGGTTTTTGGTGGAGTGGTTTATGTAATATATGAAATATTAAAAAAGCTGTCCCCGGCGTAACGAGCCAGACTGCATTTCTTCATCGTATTTCGAATGAGTCACATAAATCTCCTGTTCTGCACATGTGTCCCTACTCAAAGAATTTCCCTAAGAATGCTAGTCGAGGATTTTCAGGAAATTACAATAGTTTGAATGAATTTAGAAACAGTCGTATGCTTACAACATATCATAATGGATACTTCAGAAAGGAAACTGAGCAATACTTTAAAAAATATTCAAAGTATTGTATTTGATTAATGCAAGGTCATGGCATTCAGCACTTCAATTCCAGATTGTTCATTCTCATATTTCCACTGTAATTTTATGAAAGAAAAGTTTTATCTTTAATTCTACCAAATAAATATTTCAAATAGCAAACCTGGAATTTAAGATATTTAGGAAATCCTTCAGAAACCTAAGCTTTCAAGATATATACAGTTATATCCCTTTTATGAGTGGGAACTGCTTTTCAACTTCCTGACCACTGGAAAACGAAACAAACAAACATCTTATCAGCAAAAGTTGATATCTGATGGACCTGAAGTTACGTAGTACCAGAAGATGATGTTTTAAGTGACTGCAAATCAATTTAATTTACGGAGTCAGCTACTCTTTGGAATCAGCGTGGCCCATGGAAGGGTTGGGCTGTCAAGAGCTCACAGCAGACACACACACGTTCACGTTAAAGGAAGCGCCTGCTCCTCAGTGTAAACAAGAGGCTCACAACCCAACCGAAAGAATTTCCTTTAAAGAGGAGCATCAAAGACCCATCTTGCAGTGTATCGCCCATTGCCCCCGCAGTCTCCCAAAACCAGCTTTCTCGCTCTTGAAAACAAACACCCGCCCTTGATGAAAGCAGAAAACATTAAACAATGCCAGGGAGAGGGGGAGATAGGATCCAACCCCACCCAAAGCACCAGGGATCTCATTTTGTTGCACCTTCAAGGAGATTTTTGTTCCCGCTGGAATGTGCTGACCTGAGGGTCCTGACCTGCTGCATTGAGCAACCTGGGGTAGTGGGAGGTGTCCCTGCCCATAGCGGGGGTTGGAACTCAATGGTCTTTAAGGTCCCTTCCAACCCAAACCCTTCTGTGATTCCATGATTTCTGGTGTATCTTGCAAGTCAACCGATTTTACGACCCATGAATGAGGAAGGACACCCAGATTTGCTCTGGACCAGCCCAGCAGAACAAGGAGGAGGGTTGTGTTAGCAGGTGCCTACCCACCTGCCTGCATGGCCAAGCCCACCCGTGGCACACGCCCTCTGTTGCATAACGTCATTTTATCATGTTCCTTCCCATCCGCGAGCTCTGCGCTAGAGGATCTTTGCTGCTCATTTGCCTGAGCCCCATGATAACTTTCCGTGCGGCGTTAAAACTTTCCTAATGGGAAAGGCTCACACCTCTTACCTTCAATAACGCACTGATCGGGGATGGGGATTTTCCTCCCCATCTCTGTGACATATGCTTTCACTTTTCCCAGGTTTTCCTTCAAGTGCAAGTAGAGCTTGTCCTGGTATTCCACGGGGCTCGTCCCTGCCTCTGGGATTTCTTCGGGGGCCTTTTCTTTATTTATCATTTCTGGCAAATTTGCTGATTCCGTGTTATCGATACTTTGGTGTGAAACCAAAGAATTCCCCAGTTGCATTGCTTCAGTGTCAACACTAAAAGGCAATTTGTCATTTTCTTGGCCGATGTAGATCTCGGTGAGGGAGATGCCAGCGGTTATCTCCCCGTTCTCCTCCTCCTGCCCGCTCTCCGAGTTCACCCCCTTCATGCGGACAGCGTGCAAAGCCAGGCTTTTGGACCTGCAAGGTGATTAAGGATTAATTAGGAAAGGAAAAATGTTTCAGAATAGAGGTAAGACACAAAAATCACCCAAACACGTGCTCTTACGAGTTACCTCTGTGCAGCTGGCTGAGAGCTGAACGCGGGGCTTGCTTAGCCAGAGGCAAATATCTTTCGATAAATACGCATTTCAAAAGCAAAGCTCAAGCCACAGCTTTAATGAGCCAATGAAACCAAATAATCTCCATATATCACAACATCTGCATGCCATGGATGGAGCTAGTCAACCTATCCGCAAGCCACTGAGAAGCCCAGTGCTGGAGTATGTGCTTTATTGTCACATCATCAAAATGCCATCCAGCAGCCCCTCCACCGAACCAAGGGTCAGCCTCTGGTCCTTCACTGCCCCATCCCTGCGTGCTCAGTTGAGCCTCTGTAAGAGTAAGAAGGGTACAAGCGAAGGGACTGAAAGGGCAAATACTGGAGTAGGAAGAGAAAACCTCTGGGTGCACGCTGCCGTCTGAGCCTGTATCTCAGCCGGGGTCCCGGCGAGTGGCACTGATCTCACCCAGCGCGTGGGCAAAAATTCAGTCAAATATTTGATACGTGTGGTCAGCAATAATACCCAAGAAAGGTCTCTCTCTTCCTTTCTAGTGATATCTGTATGCAAATATTTTCCTATCCCTTGTGCTGTTTTAGGGCCCAGAAGAGATGAAATAAATAATTTAGAAAGATTTTATCCAGCCTTTGAACTCATGGGTATGAGATTGGGTTAAAATTTGACTTAGGATGCCCGCAGGTATCATGCAAGCAGACCAGATTCTCAACGTTTGCACCAAGTTTTATTACAAAACTGGTATTCATGAAAATCACTCACACGCTTTACAGAGCCATACCTGTTAAATCTCATATCCTTCCTTTCTTCTTTAGAAACCTGCCCTAGACTGTATCTCCGCGCTGAGCCAGGGGTACTGTTGTCGAGGTTTATTTTCTCTTCGAAAGCCTGTATTTTAACTTGCAGCTTCTCATCTTCTTCGTTTCCATTCATAACAGCTTTTAAATCATCCGCTGGTACAGGAGGTTCTGTTTCAGTATCATTTTCCGTCCTAAGGGAGCAGAGAGCAGAGGTTTAACTCTGGCACACTGTGTTCATAGGGATGCTCCTGCCCGGGACCTGG
Organism: Pterocles gutturalis; assembly: GCF_000699245.1. Lineage (NCBI taxonomy): Eukaryota > Metazoa > Chordata > Aves > Pterocliformes > Pteroclidae > Pterocles > Pterocles gutturalis. Next base: position 51,060 of record NW_010140641.1, on the reverse strand, counting down.
ATTGTGTACCTGGTAAAATAATCATGTTTCAGCAGAATTTCTCTTAGAGGTCAATTAATCATTTTCAAAAACATCTTCTAGATCAACATCACTGTCAGATGGGCCAGAAACATCGACCATCTCTGACAACACGGGATTAGGAACCGCATGTGCTCTTTATCTGCATAAGCAAAACCCAACTCCTTCTCTGACAGTCCCACAGCAAAAAATTTTTCAACTGAACTAAAACCATTCTCTCCAGCTTGCTAACCAGCAAGTTACTACATTATTTTCATAAACCAAAAGCTGAGCTAATTGCAGAGCTTACAGAAGTCTGTGGTTTTAAAGGTTTGATGAAAGTACATGCAGTTCCTACCCAACTGTGGTACTCGGAGTAGGAAAAATATCTTTTAGCACATGGCCAGGAGCAGGCTCAGGAAAAGTTCTGGGCAATGTGACTGAAGCTCAGCAAAAGAGAAAATGAAGAGTTAAAATGAACTTGTAGGACTGCAGGACGAGCTGCTTTGTTTTGAATTTTATTGTCATGTTAGCCTTAGAATGGGCAATGTTTGAATGCAAAATTTGAAGACAACTGTAAAATAAATCGAAGGGAAGCTGTGTATCTTAAAGAACATAAAGAAACTGCTGTCCTATATACCGCTGGTGAAAATTTGCTTTCCAGTGAATAACGTCACACCATTGTCACACCCTGCTCTAAGCACAGCCCGTTTCCATGCCCAAAACCAGGGTCCCTAGGTTAAAGTTTTCAGTCCGAGCGCTGGATTCCCCGAAGCAGAGTTTCTGGACGCGGAGTTTGCTGGGTTCCCACGCAGCTCAGCCTGCGGTGAGGCGCAGCCCCTCCAAACCCCGGGCCACCCGCCAGAAACCCAAACCTGGGGCATCCGCGCTCTCCCTTCAAGGTGCTGCTGGGCCTTTATGTGACAGTATTTACTTTTTAAACTCTACCCACAGCTCTCAAGCAAGCTCGTTTTGCTTCTGACCATTTCTTTGGTCTTTTTTTTCTCTGAGGAGGAAACATCTGAATAGCTGAATCTGTGAAACACGGACATGGAAAGCCACAAACGAGAGTTTGAACACAGCACTTCCAAAGCAGCAGAGTCTCAGCAAGTCATGCTCACAGCTGGGAAGCCCATTAAAAACTCCCAAATACTGCAAATTACTGATTGTGGAAACAAAGCATGTTTTAAAAAAAGCCAAACACGAACACTGCATCACAAAATGCACTTTTTCATTTGTTTTGATAAAGGCAGTTCAGGATATTTCTCAGGGGAGCTGGCAAGTTGTGTCTTGTTTTGTTTTTGATTTAGGCAAGATCTCGTATTAACAATGCAGAACACTTTGGAAAAAAAATATTCTTCTGTAATAAAAACCCTTGGTATGACCTTTGCTAACAAATCTTTCTGGAGATGTGGGACAAGATTTAATTTATTAGAAAGCTGTCACTCCAACATAACTCTCAACACTGCTCCCATTGTGGGCACTAAGCGCCAAGAAAAGCGTCTGTTCCATATGGATATACACATAAAGCCCTCTGGCTACCGAGAGGGGATTGATGGACTGATGGGGCTTATGAATGACAGCCCTAACCCAGCAAGCCTCGACGATGTTTGGAAATAAAACAGCCTTTTAGAACAGCACCTTTCTGTCCAGCATTCTCCTGCTGAGCTCTGATGGCTTGGTGAAGAAAATGCAAGATGCTTCTGCTAAAGCAAGGCATTAACGACTCCCGTTTGCCATCCGTAAAGCTGCAGTGAGTTGGTGCATACGGCGCTCATCGCTGCCTGGTGCTCCTCAAACCACCACCTCGGCTTTGACCCTGTCGGTGCCGGGATTTTGGAGCAAAGGGAGGGAGGCAGAGGCTCAGCCCCGGGCACGGGGGCTGTTCGCTCTCACGTGTACCCAACTTTGGGCTCACATCGATTCCCCATGAAGCCAACAACACGTATCCCAAACGCAATGTTCAATGAAGCCTCCACCCCACGCCCAACGGGACGCCTGGCAGCCCTTCCTGCCGGCCTCCCCTTCCAGCAACAGTAAAATAAACCATTGTTTGAAATCTTGGCAAGAGCCGCTCGGTACATTGCTGAGGTTGCTGGAGCAGGATCAGCTTACACCAAAGCTCGGGCTGTTTTTGAGAGGAAAAGGATGCACAAACCTACCGAGAATGCATAGGGCCCTAGTGCTGTGCTGCTCAGCGCTTCACTGCTTTTAAATTCTCTGCAGAAACAGACCTAAACACACCGGTCAGAGAGTCACGAGTGCTGCGTTAATTTGAAGAGCGTTTCCCCAGATCACCAGCACCATTATCAACATCACCAGTCGCATGCTTAAAATGGGAAAAAGAGCAAATAGGAACTGCTACAAACACACTCGAGTGGGATTGCTGCCAGGGCTTCAGCCCTGCGTGGATGGAGGCAACAGGAACGGATCAAGCGTGGGTCCTCGTGGTTCATCAATGGATGGACACAATCACCTCCTCAAACACGACAGAAGTGCAGATTTGAAGAAGGCAAGTGGTGGATAGTGACAGCAATCTCAAAACCTCCAGCTCATGGTTGGGAAGCCCACCAAGAGCTTCCAAATATTGCCAGGAACCAATCATGGAAACATCATCAGCCAGATAACGGTCAAGGCTGAGGTGCCACGGAGCTGGGGGCTGCATCCTCCGGCACTTCGCATGCGGTGCTGCTCGCAGGGACTAATGGTGGAGACCAGATCATTCTGATGGCTGATGCTGAGGACCAGGCAGGACAGGGAGCTGCGAGGGGAGTGGCTGCTTCACCCAGACAGGCTTCTTGGTACCTGCACTGGATTAAATCTTTACCAACATCAGAAAGCCTTAGATGCTATTATAGCTCTTTACTGCTACAAATGTCGATTTAAAGAAGGACAAATACTGTAGAAAACAAAAGGCAAATGGTAAATGAATGCTCAACGTGCTAGACCTACCCTCTCCTTTAAGGAGAAAAGTTAATTTCATGGAGCCACCACACTAACATGAGTAGCACTGGTATAGCCTGTTACACGCGGTTCTTACCCAGAACAAGGGCTTGTAAGCGTCATTAAATTCCCTTCCCTTCTTCTTCTTGACTGTGCTATACTTCCAGGTTGGATCAGTCCATTAAAACTCTGCATGTGTTCTCAGAAAGCACCTCCGAGACCAAATAACTTGAAATTTTGTGACAGTAAGGGGCAACAGAGCATCGCATGGTTTTAATTATCCTCCCCGCTAACTGCATGTAAAATTCACTGTGTCAAACAGCTCCACGCCAGCCATGGCTCTGAAGAAATCAGTTTCTTCTTATGTAAACACATGATTCTGGAAGGAATGGTTATAATCTAGCCACACATTTTAAAATCCTGTTTTCCTCTCCCAGCATAAAGACTCTGGATTGCTGCTCTTTAAAGAACAGTGACTGCAGCAGCTCCGCAGCCAGGAGGGGATTTCCACGCCAGCTTCTGGACCAGTCCCACTTAGTTAGTACGAGTCAGAATAAACTCTGCCTAAATTAGCAGAGAGCTCTCATTTTAGCCTTAACTGCTAAGCTATGCTTGTTCTTGCTGATACTTTGCTCGATAAAGGCCTGAAATGTCAAACCAATACCTAAAATTGTGAGAAATCCGTGTTTCTGCGTGTTCTCTTGTAGCCGTGTTGAGAGAACAAGACGATGGCAGCTGCAAGCAACCAGAGGACTGGGGGTATCACAGGGACTGTCCTGTCTCGTAAAAGCAGCCATTTATCCACAGAAATGTTCAAAACTCATACCAACAGAACAAAGAGCACGGTTACACCTTCATTCACTTATACGCACAGCAGCGTTCAAACCTCTCACTCCGAACCCAGTGCACCTTGAGCACACAGCCAAAGCCTTCGCCCTTCATGGTATAATCAGTAGAGTTTCTTTCCCGAAGGAAAATAAGGATGTTTTCTGAAAAAAACACTGAAAAATATTCTGATTTCCTCCCTTCTGCTCACCCAGACTCTCCACCCAACAGCACTTGGCGCCTGTAGCCACACTCACGGGGTGAAGCAGCTTCTGCTCCTCAGCAAAGCGAGTCCTTAACACGGGGGATTTCAGAGAGAGATGGGGAAACACCGCAACAGCATCTTCACAAAAACCTTTTCTTGCTTTTTAACAACTGTAGTGATAAATCTTAGGTGCACAAGATAAGGAGTAGGAATATCACAAGGTTTTAGCAAATAAAGTAACTTTTCTGCCATCAATGAAGGGACCACGATGGGCTGCAGGAACGATTACGATGCTCTGTTACCGAAGCCTCCATTCCTGCACTGCTTCGTTCAGTTCCCAGAACACAGGACCTCCTCCTGGTCCCCTTCACTAAGGGACATCTGGCACTCTCTTCTTCATGGTTGAACTTGACTGCTTTGGAAGAGGATGTCACTCCATGCTCGCTTTGCTGTCTCCCTTCGGCTTTTTCACCGTCTTCAATTAAACTCTGCATGAGACGAGCGCCAAGGGCTCCATTCCCACAGAGGTTTCTGCCACCAGGTGAAGTTCGGATGTTTCTTACAGCCTTGTTGTAAAACGAGCGAACATATCGGAGTTCCCCTCCTTTTTCATTTTTAACTCTCTCCAGGATACCAATTAATTGTTTCTCGAATGACCTCAATGTTTTGGCTCCGACTCCACGAGTCTGCCTCCAAGGCTATCCTTCATAGTTATGAGCTTTCTGACATCTGTGTTAAATTTTATCCCAGAATTGCTGTTCCTCTGTGCCCTCTTGACCTATTTCAGTATACACAATGCTAATTATAAGTCTCTCCCTAATTAAAAGTGACTACCACCATATATTTAAATAACACTTATATTCTTTCTGTAGACAGATGCAGCGATGCTCCCAATGTTTTAACCCTAGGATACACATTTAAAAGAAGCCGAGTGAGCAGAACATCTTTTTATATAAGCTTCAGAATTACTTTTTTCAGACTTTTTTAGCAAACCTTTACCAGGGAGCTACGCCAGTCATTGTTCAGGGGTTACCTTCTAGAATAAACTCAATGACAGTTGTGCAGCCTGACTTCACAGATTTATTTTTAACTGGGGACTTCTTAGATAGCCTTAGTTTACTTATCTGAGACACAGCTTTCTTCCTGTTGTTTAAGCGGAGATAGCTGTGGCTTTATCACACAAAAACAGCTTTACCTGGCTCCGGACGCGCTGTCGTTCCCTAGCTGTCGGCCGAGGAGCTTGGCGATGGCAGTGAAGCTGTTGCTCATGCGGTAGATGTCTCTGCTCTGGGCGCCCAAGATGCTCGAGAAGGTGTCAGTGAGACTCTTGATTTCCAGCAAAAGAATGTGGTGGAATGAGTGCTCCATGTTGGCCAGCTGGTTCACCAGATACACCAGGCAGATTCTGGCTCGCTCCTGGGCAAAATAAGGAGATAAAAACAATTTTCAACAAATTAATTCATTGTTTGCTTGTGCAAGGGAGGTTTGTGCGCATGCTGCTGATTAAAACATTGTTGGGGAACGGCAGCTACCCCGCGATAACCAACAAAAAGGCAACTGCAGCCGACAAAGAGTTTATTTTTATGCACTACTGCTGTTCCATGTATTCCTCCCAGCATCACCTCACCCTGCCTACCTTCAGTACACCTGGTCTCCTGCTCAGACCTAGAGTGCCATTACCTGGTACAAACACTGAGCCAGGAGCGAAGATCTCTTTTTCAGACCATAAAACATTTCCCAATCACGACTTCCCTTCTGAACCTGTTGGGTGTCACTGATTTGCTGTAATTAGTGGTGTCACCTAAGAGCCTGTTGTCACCAGCGCTGTCCTCCGGCACAGCGTGGGCAGAGGGGCCGTGGGCAGGAGCAGGGGGACTATCAGCCCCTATTCTCGCTCATGGCAAGAGGTTAAAGTGCCTCGTACATCACTGGGGTTCTCTCCTTTCACGGCAATTCATTTAGGAGCAATGCTCAGATTAGACCCGTGACTAACGCTGCAACAAAGAGAAGTTTAAAATGAGATGTCATTTTCAGAGCTCCTCACAGGCGGCGAGGCGCTGCCTGGCAGCTGTATCAATCCCTGCCAACACACCGGCGGCCGATACGACCTCCGCAGCCAAAGCTTCGCCAGCTGATTTATCAGGGGATGGGATCTCGCTGGTAGATGGGAGGGATCGCATCCCCCGCAAATGAGGAGTAAAGGGGCTGCTTCAGATCATCGTATTAAACATGCAAATATTCTCCAGCAAAGATACTTTATCATCGCTGCTTGGCAAGGGCACACAATTCCCCTTCCAACTATTTCTGTATAGACATGTACAAACTCACACTGAACCAGAAACCCCAAAGGTGAGACACGCATTAGGGTTCCTCTGTCTTGTTCTAATTGTCCAAAGTGCATTAGGTTCCACAGTCCCAAAAATATCTAAAGTAGGAAAAGAAGATACTAACTCATATCAGATCCTCCACCAGGATAACCAGGTATGGCTCCGGGTATGAAACCCACTTGATTGTTGCAGAAATTAGGAGACATTTTGCTTTTAGAGCCTGTGCTGAAATGCAAGCACTTTAGGAAAATACAAAATTCTCTTCTTCCCAAGGGTCAGCAGAAAAGGAGGGGAAGTCCTGTGCCATACACATCCTCGAACTGCGGGGCCACAGCATCATTGCCACTGCTCTGCTGGGACCGTGTAACAGCAGAGAAAAAATTGCTGAAAGTTTGATGCCAAGTACAGCTGGGCCATAACAATACATGGGGGACCTCAGCAGAACACGGCCCGAGCATCACCAGCAAGACCTTTTTTGAAGGAAAAAGTCAACTTATGTCAAACAAAAGAGGATCTGCTGCACGGTGCTATGACAGAGATAAATGAGAAAAGCATCTCAGACAAATTGCTTCCCTTTAGCCAGATGGGGAAAAACTCCAGCGACGTCCTCGGCGGGGCGGGAGGGTGGGATGGAATGAGCTTTTTTCTCAATGGCTTGAAAGAGGTTGACTTTTTGGTACATATTCACTAGTTTATTTGGAAGACAATCCTCCCCTCCAAGAGATAAACACAGGCTCAATTAACATTTAAAACACATTTTTGTTTCCTAAACAAACTGTGCAGCAGACGTAACTGGAATGGAAGTTTTGCCTGTTTTCGTGTCACTTTGATGCAGCTGGAGCATCTCCAGCCCTGCTGAAATGCTGCTACTCGCCTGGAGTGAGGTAAAAGAACAATAAACTCCACTGAGTAATGTAATACGGAGCTGTTATACAAAACAAAATTACAGCAAAATAGCTCCACATGAAAGCAGTGGTTATCCCTGCCACGAATTTTTATCCAAAAATTTTCAGAAAGCCTTTGGATATACATCACCCATTGTTATTTTAACAATGCATATTTTATGTATTTATGTATTTTTTTCATAAGCATCTCTTGCATTTTATGGCATTACATCTGCCAGGAGGTGAAGAGCTGAAATAGAAGCAATGAGGTGTGGCAAAGTATTTTGCTTTATCTGAAAACCAGGCTCAGGAGGCTATAAAAAGACATCACAAGCTTTCAGAAGTAACTCCCCTTTCTGCTTGGTTCAAACATACAGTCATTGGGGGGGGGGGAAAGGATTAAAATGTTCAGTTAACCTATGCCCCAAGATGGTGTTTTGCTTTGCATAAATTTATGGTTAAGGGACAAGTTCTGATTTCAAGTTCACCCATGAGACCGTCACTGACATGAGCAGAAGTGGCGTGGATAAACAAGGGGCAACCTTGGAAATAAAGGGATCGCTTTCAGCCAAACCTCTCATCTCTCCAGGGATCTGTCTGCCCTGCCAAGGTGGAGAGAGCAGCTCAGTGAAGAGAGTTTGCTTCTAGAAGCCAGCAGAAAGGATTTTCTGCTCATTTCTGCAGCCTATAGCATCGCTGGCCAAGGCTCAGTCCTCACCAGCTCTTTTCCCCAAGCAACCCACCCAGTGAAATAAAATGTCAACGAATAAAATTCCAACACTACCGGGGTTGTTTCATTCCCTGCTTGTTTTGCTTGGCCAGGAAGGGGGTGCTGATGCCGATCCACGTCTGTAAGTAAGAACAAGCAGCGCACCTGTGACACAGCTCCCTTACAGGAGAAGGAGGAGGGGGAGAAGCGACAACAGAGGGTTTCAGGACGGCATTGCCGTGGTGGGATGCGAGATGAGACCATCAGCAGCGTGCGTGTGCAGGGACCACTCTGCTTCTTGCACCTTTCTACTTGGACCTGGTATAAATAAGTTATCGGGCTGCAGCAATGCTTGTAACTTGACAGTTACGCTTAGATCAGAGTATTATTTTAATTCTTTCTTGTGGCTGCACTCATTATTATATCCTGAGCCTTTAAGATCTTGCCAGCTTTTATGGTGCCAGATGTGCTTCTGCTTATTTTATCTCATTGTCTGCATTGCGGTGAGTGATGCCTCATGCAGCAGTGAAATCCACGGGGCATTAAAAAGGATTTTTTTTTTTTTTTCCTTTCAAGAAGCCTGATCTGCATGGGAGCACCCAGAGACACCACCCATCACAATAAGGTGGGGGCAAAACCTGCACACAGAACAGCTGGAGTAAAGCAAACAAAGCCTTTAACAAAGGAAAAGGAAGGCTACGGGAGGTTCCCTGGGTTACCGAACACACAAGAGCCACAAGGACCCTTCGGCACCGCGTCCCATCTGCTGCAGCCCCAGGCAATTGTGGAGCAACGAATGTCCAGTCAAAATAGTCCCCAAGAAATGTGGGCCACAAAGCACTCAAGGTCCCTGAAACAGAATAAAAAATCCTGAGGGTAAAGAGACAAAACCCAGAAACAGAAGGTGGGAGAAAAACCATCAGCTATAATGTCTGTGAAAGACGAGGGAACTTGCTGAAATCAGCCAGGAGACGTGGGGAGCAGACCACATCCCACAATGCAGAAGAGGGAAAAGCCCCATGAAACAAAAATATTCAACATGGAGAAAATGGGAAACTTTAAGCTTTCCCCCCCCAGAACTCCAGGATAAGATCCGCACCCCCATGGTGACCACCTTGGCCCCGGCACGCAGCACCCAGCCACCACCCAAGCGCATTTTAAGGCTCTTTCTGCACCATTTATACCCAAGAAACCCATCCAAACGCTTGGAGAGCCCCAGGGATGAATATGCACTGCTCCCCTCCAAGGAAAGGCAGCAGGCACCGATCCTCCACCAGCGAGCAGCAGCCCCAGCAGCGTGCAACCCGCGTGCGAGCCGCAGCGCTGCGCCAGCCTGGCACCGATGGCAGGAGCACCACGGGCTGAGGCAGCTCCGAGATGACTGCAGAGAGAAAACCTGGCCACTGGAGCACTAAGACATTTCAGCCAGGGCACATCTTCCATAATTGAGAATTATTCATGCTTTCTATCTTTTTAGAGAGCAAACTAAGGAGATGAGAGGAGCCATTCATCGCTGCAAAGCCCACCTCTGCCGCCCTTTGCACGCTGCTTTTCTGGATGTTTTTGAGTCTCTGGCAGAAGGTGTCCCGATGTCACTAACCCAGAGCCCGCTGCAGACAAACGGAGAGCGTGCCATCCCTCCAGACACGCGGCGCCCGGGGCGGCAGAGCGGGCTGGAATGCAGACTGTGCTAAGGCAGCAGCTTGCAGCTTCTTGGAAAAATAAGACACATGACGTGGGACATAATGCCAGCTACTCGACACTTAGAAGGGAGATACAGGAAATGATTCAAGGCTTGCCCAGGCTGTGTGAATCTGCACAAACCAATGGGTTAAAAAATATAAGGAAAAATGTTGCAGAAATCAGCTCTTAGTAAACTTTCCTGTAGTCTCTGATTTCCAGCAATATATGAAATTCAACACGGCCGGTTGGTTCCTTGCTTATTCTTGGTATTGGTATAAACAATAACAACAACAAAAGGCAAAATCCAGTCCCTTTTAAGTATCAGGACACAGCAGAAAAGGGGCCTTGGAGACACTCGCATGGGAAGAGCTGGTTCCACAAGCTAAAATACAGAATCCAAATTAAATCCCTCCATTCTGGTCCCAGCTGTGCTCATCTGAGGATTAGCTGGGTATCAGCTGTAAAGCTTCTAGGTGTTGACTCTTAAATACTAAATGCAGAACTAAACGTTGTCAGCTGCAGCTCTTAGAAAGGTCAGTTCTGCTGGGGTGGTGTAAGGGAACAAGGGGAGAACAACGAGGTTCATTTGGCTCAGTCTCCAGTGGGATGTTGGTTTCTGGATCTGAGAACTGCCCGATGGTCTCTGTCCATGCCGCGTTTGAGTCTGTTCATAGCACCTGGGTTAGGTGAACACCGCTCTCCCGTCCAGACTGTGCGTTTATGGCTAAGACAAACATCTCAGTGCAAGTTAATTATGCTGCAATGGGACTGCCATAATTTTTAGTTTGTCAGTGTGAATCCTTTTCAGGCGTAATGTTCCCATTGGGCGAGATCCCAAACCGAGTTCACTCTGAAGATGTTCCTGTGACGAGGCTCGAGCCCAGCATCACCACGGAGCACTTTCATTAGAGACATTTGTCAGAAGTATCCAATTAACCACGGCTACCCAGCCAAAATAGCTGGATTACGCTGTACGAGGAAGTTCACATTTCACTGCGTGATTACAACATTCCTGAAGGCTATATGCATCTCAAATATGATATCATACCAAGAGCGTGCAAAATATTTTTTCCTTTTCTCTGCCTTTCATGTCACATATAGGCACCCTGCAACCTACCTTAAGCTAAGCTCCTTAAGCTTTTATCAAACAGGAGTTTTAGCCATGCCATGAAAAGACACTCCAAATAAACAGCACATATATGTGCACAGACTAGATACACAGTAAATAGTATTTGTTATTATTATTAATCTTTACAGTTATGAGAATTTAAATATTTATCTTTTTCATGCTCGTTGATCTCTTCTAGGAAGTTTCTTTCTTTCCCACTAACCTAAACCCCATTTCCGCAGAGGCCCGTTGCTACGTGGCTGTTCCTTGGTCAGAAGACCGAAGGGCAGTCTCAGTCACTAACCTGCCACATCTGATTTTTGCTCTCCCAGCCATACTGGTGGTATTACCATCTAGACCCATCATGGTCTTATGCCCAGGAATATGTTCTGGTAGGGCAGCCTGGTTACTCGTGAAGAAAGTATTAAAAGTACTCTTTTATAAAAGATTTAGGAAAAAACCCCCAAAGAACCCAATCCCAAAACCAACCAGCTTCTGTTTTTCAACTTACCTCATCAACGTGTCCAACCGCTCCAAAGATCTTTGCTGTTTGCCCAATCAAACTTGGAAAACTCTCCCCAATTTCTTTTAGCGTCGGGAGAAAAGCGGCCAAGGCTGTTGGTTCATAGCTGGATATTTCTATAAGGATGCTGAGAATAATTTCACTGTGGTTAGGGTCCCTCAAATGTCCCAAGAGGAATGGAATACACCCTTTCAGCACCTATTAAAAAAAAAAAAAAATCAGACAAACTGTGAATATATTTTTTAATTGTGAATCTGTATAACCGAAAGAGGGCACTGTACATTGGAGTGATAAAAATAAACCACTAGATTCTGATTTAGGAAGATAGCCTTCCACCCTTGCTGACCTTATCAGAACTATGGCTCAGGTCAATCGAAGTTCAGCTGAACACATGGAACATGGGTAAGCTGCAGCCTTGAAATATTGCAGTTATGCATACACAAGTGAGGAAACGTCCAATTGTTAAAAAAGGCAAAAAAATCCCTCGCCAAATATTTCCCTTGCTCTAGGCCAGTCCTATACTGTTTTGATTAAAAACCATAGAACCCGGCCTCCCCCAATGGTACAGTAAATTAAATACTGGGAGAAACATTCAGTTTCCACCGGAAACGAAATAACGTGACACGGTTAACAGGGGATAAGGGGCAGGATCCTCATTGCACAAAAAACACACCGTAGGCAAGTTATAATTTCTTGTAACAACACAATTTTCAAGATGCTGAGGGTGTAGTCTTGAAATCCTCTTACAAACAGGATGCAGAGTATCCAGCTGAGTGATTCTTTTCCATATAAACACACATGTTCACTAATACACCTCTGGTTCCGTGAAGCCATTGCATCTGTGTAAAAGATATTTCAACACAGAAATGGGGCATAAAGTGACCCATTCTTATGGGGGTTTTTTTTTTTGTTTTTTTTTTGTTTGTTTGGTTGGTTGTTTTTTTTTTAGGATTATCAATTTTAGCAAGTCAATACCTGTCACACTGGCAAAATACTGCAGGTGGTTTGCTGAATAAATTGTTAGTAGTAACAAATGATAATACCAGTAATAACGACAATACAAACCAACTTCAGCCACGTCAGCTCCAGCGTGGAGCCCCGCGACACCCAATGGTGCACCCCAGCCCCCTCCCACTGACAAGTCCCTTGGCTACCTGGGGGAAGATACTAAGGACTGTTGATTCTTCTTTTCCAAAGATTTTATTAATTCCATCAATTCACAAAGCAGGCAGTTTGGTGCCTTGTTCCAATGTGCTGGATGCTCTCAATGACATGAAATTTCCAAAGCAGGATATACTTTCCCTTAGTTAATTAATCTCCAGCTCACTCCTAATCAATTCCTAACTCATTTTGATTTTCTCGATGTGCAATTTAACACAGTCCACATATCCTCATGGAAACCTAGATATGGGAATTCATACATAGCTGGCAGAGGAAGAGCCAAAAAAGTTGAAAACGGTTCTGCTTTAACACAAACTTTTTGGTCCAGCAGAGTCATTGTCATGTTGTCTTTATGATTAGATGGAGGATTTGGAATGGAATTAAAGAATTCGCGTAGGGAAGGACCGTCAGGCGTGGTACAGGATTCCTGACTGCTCAGAGACCGGCCAGCCCTCGCCAAGGCGCCTGAAACAAATAAACTCCCCAAAAAGGAGGTGCAGCATTTAGATATTCCAAACATGCTTTTACCCCAAGTTCTTTTTTCCTGGCCACGCTCTGGAGGAGCCTGAGGAGGTGATGTTGTTCGGCGTGATCCAGCTGAGCCATCAGTGCCACCAGCTCCCGCAGATGGAGGGTTATGGGCTCCGGTCGCTTCTCGTACAGAGCAGGGAGGACACGCAGCAGCATGGAGTTCCCTGGAACAGAGAAAGGAGAGACCAGTGACCTACCGTGTGTCCGCATCCTACAGCGAGAGACAGACACAGAAAATCAGCACAAGTCCGGAGACACCAATTCTTGAGAATCATCAGTACAAAGGCATAAAATGCACTGTAGGAAAATCTATACTGGGCCAAGAAGACTAATAAATAACCTAAATCGAATGAATCATTGCAGGCATAATAACATAGGTGTAAAAAAAAAAAAAATCTATTAATTATAATTGTCATTCTCAACTACAATCTCATGAGAAGGCTGCTCAATGAGCTTTCAGGTTTGGATGATACTCTGGTGAGTCCTAGACCAAACTAAGTGTGATTTAAATTAACCCAAAAAAAAAAAAAAAAAAAAAAAGGCAGCCAGAAGGCACATAAAAGCTATATTTCTCCTTTGTTGAGACTCAGACTTTCAAATTAAGCAAGCAGCATATGGAAAGAATAGTTGTTTATGAAGAGCACTAAGTATGCATGACAGTGAATTTGACCAGCAATAGTTAAGGATGCCATTCCAGGAATAGAAAGGAGCCAGAGAGAGTCAACTGCAGACAGACAAAGATATGCAAAACCCTCTCTCACACATTTTCTTAAGATGTCTGTGCATAATTCAATTTGAAGCCCAGGCTCATACCAAAATATATAACTTTGCGTTGCTGTGCATGCCTGCCTCAATATATTTAAGTTTCACTTGAACAACATATGGAAAACATCTGCCTACGGCAACGTAGTATGGCTCCTTTTTGTAAACCCTTGAAAGTCCTTACGGTCTCTTCGGATTTGGTTTCCAATAGGAACTAGCACTCTGGCCTGCTGCTTTGTCTCCTATTTAAATCCGAGCTTTATAATTCTGGAAGATAAGCAGGTCACTCCTTGGAGGCTAGAAGAAGGATGGATGGGTCAAACCGGAGAACATCCACCGTGCACTCACCTGATATAGCAAACACACCCCAAGATACTGTTGGGTCTTGCACCATCACCTGAGCCAAGCAGCAAACACATAATTCATCCCAGGTTCAGACAACTTTTAGTCACACAGCTTGTAATGGAAGCGCCTCCGCGCCATCCAGCCAGCCGCGCTTCTGCGTCCTACCCCAAGTGTTTATTCTGCTGCAGAATCCTTGGCTTCTCCTTGAAGGGAGCTCCAAGCCCTCCGTGCAACCCCTGCAAGGCTGAAGGCAAGGTTCAGACCCCGCCTCTAGACCCATGGATGTGGCAAATTTCTGCCTCGTTTCGTTCTATATATGAAGCACAAAGGCCAGTTGCAAAGGAGAGATATTTGCTGATGAATTACCCCAAACACATCAGTGAGCTCCTCAGTTCTGGCCATTTTCTAGCCACATTCTTTGTGCAAATCTCTTCCGGATGTTACAACCGAGTCTGTAAAAAAGTGTCACTTCTTTTATGAGTGTCACTAACGTACCATGGCACCAAGAGGATGTATTTACTTGAATTTTTCTGGACTCACATCTGAGCTGGAAATGCAACAATTTTGTAACTAAATACACTAAAAATTATTTTCCTCTCTGGATAATGTAGTGCTTACAAAAATAAGTCCTTTCTTTGCACTTGCACACCCTCAGTTTCCTCTGGCAGTTTTCTGCCCATGTGGAGCAGAGCCCTTAAGCTCCGGTTGAATTTCAGCAATGGCAACAATTGCAAAAGATGAAATTCCCATGGTCCTGGATGGGCAAAATTAATCTCAGCTGTGAAAATGTAGAGGGAGGGAATTCAGCAGAGATGAACCAAACCTAGCAGCTCTAAACGAGGACAGCCACTAACCCAAGATGTGCTATTGCCTAAGCTGGGATGTCGCCGGTGAGAAGGTAAGGGGAAAGCAGGGCTAATGATTCAATCTGAGCAAACCAGCATCTTCCCTATCGGCTGGAGTGATGCAATTCGACATGACACGATGGATCCCAGCCATGAAACTTCTTGGAACAAAAAAAAATTTGTACAAATGCAAATGTGGGCAGTTTCCTCCAGTGATCGTACAGCAAACATTTCTGGGTTTATGCTCACTAACCAAGACAAATGAGAAGCAACGCCATCCCTCTGGAGTGATAAATGACCTCACTGACATGGAATTGCTTTCGATGGAACAACCTGTGTACACAAACCTGTCAGCAATCCGAGCAGAGATCACAGCTTGTCTCTGTTCTTTATACAGCTTCGGAAAGGTCACGAAGCACAGGCCAATTCGCTATTTTCATTTATTTGCAAGTTGTGAGTAAGCTCCAAGTACCTCTTGCCCTTTGTTTGTCACACCTTTTCAGTTTCTACGGAATTTACGCACACGCAGCTCACCAACCTTTCTATTCTCAGAGCTTGGGCTGTCAGAGGCGATACTGAGCCCATTCCCAAGTAATTCACTTTTTTCCATCTTGCTTCATCTGTCTCAGTCTAAACTAAGAGCCTGAAAAGTATGTTTGTTGTCTGAGAATGGAAAAACATTATCCTCAGCTCCGTAATTACCTTTGTTTTCCCCTCTCCCTTCCCCTGCCACCCTTACCCCCGATACTTTCCAGATTAGATTTCCTCAGACTTTCCAAGCAGACCACACACGGGCAATTGCGCAATTCGGGCAGAAACTAACGTGGGGTTGGGGACACTCGATGGCTTTGCACCGCTGGCTGTGAGTCAGGTCGGGAAGAGGCACGGACAGCACGAGCAACCCCAACCACGGGCTGTGACGGTGCTAGCCTGCCCCAGGACAAAAAAAAAAAAAAAAAAAAAAAAAAAAGAGAGAGAGAGAGAGAGAAAAAGAGCCTGGTAGCACACTGCAAATGTACCATGGAGCGAAGGAGCTCTCGAAGCGATGCAGCAGTGTTGCCACATCCACTTAGTCCCATGAGAAGGGGCTAAACCAGAGACTCCAGTGGAAAGGGATCACAGATTAAAATAGTTTTGCCATTCTCCAAATACTTCATAGCCAATAGATAATTTGTACCACCAGTATATTGCCCCTAATCTCACCGAAGCAATACATCTCTAAAACAATCAATGGCCCATTCAACTGATAAGCTTTCCAGAATTTCAAACAGATCAGCAATACTTAGCACTAGATTAATGTCTCATCCAAGAGTGCCTTGGTTGGTGGTTTGGTTTGGTTTTTTTTTTTTTTTTTTTTTCAAAGTGAACAGAAACAACTCTCATCATGCAGCTGCTAATCTACGTGCTCCCAAAGCAAGACACTAGCAGTAAGGTACTATCCATGTAGTTATGATGTTGCTTTTGGTAATTAGGGCTAGAAAAGCAAAACTCTAACAAGCTGCCTTTACAAGTTCTCCTTTATTGCTTAAGGCACTAAACTGCTAGTATATAATAGAAGTTTTTATACACAACTATCAAAAAAGCAACAATATTTAAGTTAAACCATACACGCGGATCCCAACCAACTCCAGGTACGTTTATTTTTCTAACAATCCCTTCCAGAGCCCTGGCACGCACCAACTACCAAGGCAGTTTGCAGGGAACACTTTCCCCAGCTAACACACAACCACCCAACCCACGCAGCCAGGGCTCCATCCCTCGCTCCCACCCTCGCTGCGCGTTGCAGCAATCCGCTCTCGGAGGGGAAGCGGCAGCTCGCAAGAGCTGCTTTCCCCGATCCTTCCCCTTCATCTCCCCCCCGGTGCAAACCTGGAAGGCTGGGATTGAGCAAGCTGCACGCCCCCTTCTCCTCCCAGCCAAAACCAACAGCCAGAAGTGCTCTTGTTACAACACTGGCACGAGCCTCGCTCATTCATCGGGGCTGAGGCGCTCGCAGCATTTATTAGGGGCTCGCTGCATCTCCCTCGCAGAGGCTCGTCTCCACTGCAGCCTGACTTTGACTCCAGCTCCAGGCAGCTCAGCTATTTGCAGGAAGCAGCTAGAGAATGCTGCCCCAAGAAATCTTTTCTCTGCTCACGCTGTTCTGTGTTTTCAGGGCTTCTGTTTCTGTCCTGGATGAAGACGATGACTATGATCTCATGTATGTGAATCTGGATAATGAGATTGAAGGGCCAGTTCTCGGCACCGAGGAAAGTAAGTAGATTTAAACTACAGTGGTGTTAAGTGCAGAATTGTGTTCTTTGTTGCTTAGCTCTTATAACAGTTATTATTACAAACAGAATTTTTTTTTCAGAGGAAGAACAATGTGCTTGCACTGGTAGAATATAACGGGCAGCAAATGCTATAGCACTTGGATAGCGTGCCTTGGAATTTGCTTTATATTCTTTATTTTCTGTTTTCCTGCAAAAGAGTCCCAAAGAGACTTAATTTTAAATTGCTGTAATACACATTGCTTCACCTTTCTGTTCTGATAGAGGGAAACACACCGACAGCCTGGAGCACCTAAGCCTTGCACAGAGCCAGGTTTTGTCAAACGCTCCTTCTGTCTAGAAATGTCGGTACAAAGCACTAGCAGCATCTCCATCTTCCCTTCCAGCTTCGTGCGACTGCCAGCGAGAGCACACCGAGTGGGACAAGCTCTTCATCATGCTGGAGAACTCGCAGATGAAGGAGAACATGATGCTGCAGGCGATGGACGAGGTGCTGAAGGTGGACCTGGCGGCGCTGAAAGCGGAGCTGAGCCAGCTCACCGCCAGCCTCGCGGGCACCTTCGCCGCCACCACCGAGAAACTCACCTCCCGCATCATGTCGCAGATGGAGCAGGTGCTCACCAGGAACTGTGACCACGCTGAAGAAGCCAAGAGGCTTCAGGAGTCGGAGCAAGGCAAGGTTCTGGAGCACATCCTGATGCTGAGCCACAACGTGTCGGCCAGGCTGGGCCGGCTGGAGAGCGCCTGGCTGCGGAGGTCCCAGGCGGAGGCTCAGGAGACGGCTCTGCAGCAGGATAAGTTCAGTCCCAGCAGAGGAGACAGCCTCATCTGGAACTCGCTGTGGAAGGAGCTGCAGCAAACCAGAGCCGACCTGCAGGCGTCGCAGCGATGGGCAGCCCAGCACCTCCTGCCAGCAGGTAAGCCCGCGGGCGCGATGCCTCACCCCAGAGCTCTCGCTGGTGGGTCTGTCCAAACAGACAACCTACAAACACTCCTCCTGAGCACTTTCCTCCACATACAACTCCAAAGCCATCCTATGGGCAGCACAGCAGCTTCGAGCAGTCTGTACAGGCAGGGAGGAAGTCATGGAATCACAGAGTGGTTTGGGTTGGAAGGGACCTTAGAAAAATCCATTAACTGTTCTCGAGAAAGAGGCACTGAGCTTTCCAAACGTGGGATCAAAGGAGGGTTTAATCAAAGTCCTTAAACAGGGTAAAGCAGCCACCCAGCAAGGATCCCACCTCCTGTGGGCTCTCCCAGATCAAACCCTTTGCCAGACAGATTTTAAACACACCAATTATCCTCTCCCACCTTTTACCTTCCCAGCTGGTAATTCCCACACGCACACACTGAGCTCTCCTCTTTGTGCATGTACCCCTCCTTCCTCTCCCTAAGCAGAGCGCTGCCTCCTCCTCACCAGCTCCAGCTGCCCAGAGCAGAGCTGGATCCCAGGACACGCTGCTCGTGTCAACCAGCTGAGCACGCTTCCCGCAGCAGGGCGGGCGCATCCCTGCCTGCTACTGTCAGGACAGAACATTTCCTCAAGCATGGAAAAATTACTAACACTGGGGTAGTGTTGTGGGGTTTGGTTTTCCCCTTCCAAAATGTTTGCATTGGTCGGCAAGCAAGGTGGCTGTGGAAAGAGGAGCTCAACTATCAATTTTTTCTGTGCAC
Source organism: Pterocles gutturalis (assembly GCF_000699245.1). Classification (NCBI taxonomy): domain Eukaryota; kingdom Metazoa; phylum Chordata; class Aves; order Pterocliformes; family Pteroclidae; genus Pterocles; species Pterocles gutturalis. Next base: position 32,268 of record NW_010140641.1, on the reverse strand, counting down.
TATAAAGCAAGACCCAAAAAGCAGCATCAGCAGCTCAGGGATGGCAGAGCAGACCCCCACCCATTTAAAGCGTGGGTGCAGAACTGCTGCATGCACAACAGAACTGCATCGAATAGAACTCTGCCTGCCAGAGAGCTACCGCTGCCTGTTCTAAAGGCTGGCGTGTCTTTAACAACTGTATTTTCCAAAAAAAAAAAAAAAATTAAAAAAAAAAAAGTTACCGCAGCTTAGAAGCCCCGCAGAAACCTCCACTTGGGGTGTGTGCGAATAGGAGGCTCAGGGTGCAGTTACACCGGCCGCAGGAGCCACCCTTAGCAGCACCACCAGCGTGAGCTCTTACACGGGCGAGCAAGCAGCAGCGCTTCTTGTAACTGCTAAAGCAAAGGCAAAAACACTTCCACAAGCCTATTACAATAGAAGCACAACATAACAATGGTTGACATCAAAGCGTTTATCTCCCATCAATCTATCCTTTCATGTAGGACCTGGATTCAGCTTTGTAAGTAAATTGCTTTTGCTCCTTTATTTATCGTAACACCGTAGTCATCTTTGCGTACAGGGAGTAGAGCTTGCAGCATATTCCTATTTTCCCCCAACACACGCATCTTGCCTTCCAGAAGCATGATCTCACTCTTGATCTGTCCCCTGTCACCCAGCCAGCCTCGCCGCCGGTTCCTCTGCTCTAGGTGAGGGTAAAAATACAGATCAGTGCGAAGGATCTCAGCCCCATCCGTGGAAATCCAGGCTCTTTCCACTGGTTCCTACAGGATTTTATGTCAAGTGTTCTTATTTTTTAATTTAAAAGATACATTTTAAGTACTTCCAGAGTTTCTCTCTGGAAATTTTTTTTTTCCAAGGGAATTTTTAGCAACTGACTTTAATTTCTCACATCTTGAATTACTGCCAGCCGTACTCTCGAGGGATTTTCTAATCACTTTTTGTTCTTCAATGAGGCTGGTTTTAATTTTGTTTAGGCCTTGATAATAAAGCCTGAAAGCTTGCTAATTAAAGGCTTTTTCACAATAGTGTTCCCAAGGAGCATTTTAAAGAGTATCCCCAACAGTTCCTCGCTGCCCCACCCCAAAAGGGCCAAGGAAAGTAAAACCTGCCCGAAGCCGAAGGGAAGCGGTCTGTGCAATAACACAGCAGCACTAGGAGACACAAAGAGCCCTTCATTCACTGCCCCAGAAATTTCCACACACATTTCAGATCCTCCAGCTCGTTCAAACAGGAAATGAACCAGCTTAATTGTAGACGGGGGCTGCTCTTTCCCCTCCGCCGCTCGGAATAATTAAGTTGTACATGACTAGGGAACAGTGCACAGAACACGAAAAATGGCTTGGGTTTGGTGATCATCAGTTACTTTGCCAAGTTTCACAAATTTGTTTATAGTTTGAACGAATCTAATTGCTGTTATCAATATATTGATTAATTGGAGATGAGGGATGAGCTGTGTCAAAAATATCCGTTGTCTTTTACATTTCCCATGCTCAACTGGTGTCCGTGAAAGTGACTGACCAACAGCCCTAAAGGCAGGGTCAGAAAATGGGGTCATTATACTAAATATTATAATAATTAATGATCAAACACACACACCTCGGCATGCTTCTGCCAACGCTCCCTGCGCCTGCTCTGCGTAGCGCCCGTCCCCTTCTCCTCCGCTGCCCAGTGACATGGGACAGCAGCAGGATGCTGTGGAACTGCTCATGACACCGTTGCCCCGCGTCCCATGCCACCATCCTGGGAACGGCACGGCATCCAAACCCAATGATGATAAATCACCAAACCCATCCCCTCACCAGAGCATTTTTTTCATCACTCTGCGCACACACACAAAAAAAAAAAAACACGGAGGCTAAAAACCAGACCTAAATTAAACAGTGGAGAACTACCCAATGTAAAGCACTAATTCTCTAGGTGACCCAGCAGAAAAGAAGTTCTGTCCCGCACACACCCCCGGGGGAGCCCAGCTGCCCAAGGCAAGCACCAGGGCAGCACTAAACCAAAATGTCACCGTGCACGGCACAGGACCGCACGATGCACTACTTCTGCAGCCAGGGAAGAGCCAACCCTTGTTCCTGCAGCCTCCTCACCCCCTAGACCCACTGCCAAAGAGTCGGGTGAATTCATCCATCAGATCTGACAGCTCCTCCAAAGCAGCCTGCGTGCCCCGGATGAGCTCAGCTCCCTTTAAGAGGTGCAGGAGGGAGCGCAGTCCTAATGTGCACGTACAAACTGACCTGTTTGTATTCACCTAACAATCCTTCTCACTTTTCCAGGGTGTGAAACAGCAATTCTGTTCCCCATGCGTTCAAAAAAGATCTTTGGGAGCGTTCACCCAACTGCTGGAATGAGCCTTCGCTCCTTTACCGCTTGTATCTGGATCAAGGCAACGGAGGCTTTGGACAAAACGATTGTCTTCTCCTACGGAACCAAGTTTAATCCGTACGAAATCCAGCTTTATCTCAGCCAGGAGTCTGCAGTGCTTGTGGTTGGCGGTGACCAGCACAAGTTAGCTGCCAAAAATGTAGTTGTTCCTGGGAAGTGGATCCATCTCTGCGGCGCCTGGAGCTCGGAGAACGGATCAGCATCCCTGTGGGTGAAGGGAGAGCTCGCAGCCAGCGCCCTGGACGTTGCCAACGCTCACACCATTCCAGACGGAGGGATTTTGCAGATCGGTCAAGAAAAGAACGGCTGCTGCATTGGAGGTGGATTTGACGAAGCTTTAGCCTTCTCTGGAAAATTAACTGGCTTTAACCTGTGGGACAGAGTGCTCAGTGCCAGGGAGATAGCGGCACAGAGCGGAGAAGACGCCTGCAGCACCAGGGGCAACGTCGTCGGGTGGGGGGTCACAGAGGTTTTGCCGTACGGAGGAGCCCAGTATGTTTCTTAAATTCTGGCAAAACAGTTTCTGAAGCAGAGAATGTATTTCACAAAGAGCTGAACACCAATACGTACGAGTGAACAGAGCCGCAGGAGCCCGTGTCTCTCCAGTTCCCCAGGAAGATGAGCATCGCGCCTTTATCAAACGAGGTACTGCGGAGATGGGACCTGACCTCTGCCTGCTCTTTGGACAAAACACTGAAAACACATCAAGGCGTGACATTGGAAAAGCTGTTCCTGAGGTCAGACGGCTGCTGTCTCTCGCGCGTAGTGTTTTCTGATGTACGTGAGTGCCGCTGCGGACGTGCCGGTGCTGCTGGCATCCCCGCTGAAACAAACACGTCGGGTACCCAGCCGAGCGGTCCCTGCAGAACACACATGAGGCTGCGCATCTTCCAGGCTCATCCAGCCAGGGGGTTTTGTAGTGCTAATGTGAATTGTACAGAGGAACCACATAAACCAAGAGATGTGTTGGTTATTAACCATTTTTAGTAATTTGTATCCTATAACAAACCTAGCTCCTTGTTTAAAGCATTATTTATGCCATGGATTGACCCAACGTATGAAAGTAATACACCCCATCATAGTCTGATGTTACATTTTGAGAAAATGCAGCTGTATTATATTGTAAATTGACTTGGTAATAATTTTATTGAAATTATTTTTGTAAAGTTGTTCTGTAAATAAAGATACTTTACTGAAGTAAAACTTTCCACGCTTCTCATGAACTGAAACTCTCAAAGTAAGTACCAGCTGGGGATTTTTCCATGTTTTGAACCACATAATTTTAGCTGCTAATAGAAAAAGAACACAAATATCAAGATCTCATACAAACAGAGCCCCTCAGAGGGCGCAGGCATTAACCAGGGAGGGCTTTAAGCTCCCCCGTGTAGCCATCGTCACTTGTGCAGAAGAGATGCTCTGACGTACGGACACGCGTGCGTTGACCTAAGGCTGGGCCAGCACGGTGCTTGGGGGCTGAAGGAAGGACTGGGTTTGGGATACCCCCAAATAAAAAAAAAAAAATTAAAAAGTCAGTGCTCCATGCATACTGCTGGTAATCTGAGGAGGACATATGCAGTTTTAAGATACATTTAGATATCCAAACTAACTCGTTTGATGCTAACAGGAGGTTTGCACAAGGCAGAATTGATGACTATTTGGTGGCAGGATCTTTCTTCTCTCCCATCCACAAGCTTACCTAAAATCCACTGAAAACACAGGGCTGGATCCAGCATGAGCAGCAGAGCCAAGGCACCGGCAGTGATTTGTGTGAAGAAAAATGAGCTGAAGCAGACAACGATGAATCGTTATTTGCTGGGTATGTAACTCTTTACGGCAGGAACGATTCTTCACTACCTGTTGAAGCCTCTGAACAAGTTATTGTGGAGAATGTCTTACTCAAAGCAATTCCTGTTTCCCGGGGAAGCAGCACACCCTTTGGCTCTGTTCACGTTTCTCTGTCTTTATCATTCTCTACAGATGTCCTCAGACTAAACTTGGAAAAGTTTGACACATTGCTGCCATGCTTATTCCTGAATACGACACAGCTCCCAGATCATTCCTTCCATGATACGAAAGCAGTAAGAAGAGGCCATGACCAGGTAATTTCCACTTTACTATGTCATTCATCACTTACATGATGCTCCAAAGTTTTGGCAACATTAGTTATTTAAGGTAAAAATAACTGCTCCAGTTGCTGGAATTTCTCCTGTTACCCTGCAACAAAATCTATCTAAATTATAAATGCTGAGAAGGAAGCATGACAAAAATCCCTTAGTAAATAATATCTGCAAATAACCTTAACTACAGAACAATGGGCGATTACCGCCGTTCATCTGCTGCCAGCCAGAAAACAGCTCTTCGGAGTTAAGAAAAACACTTGAGGTCCCAACATTGTGCAAGGGTAAAACCGCTCAAATCCTCCTTCCGTACAGTGCCCTCATTAAATGAAAACAAGTGTCCATGAAACGCAGCAGAAAAAAAAAATCCTCAAAAAGATTCCCAGAAGCCCCTCCTGGCTGCTTTCCTTACTGTACCTCCTACCTGAAATGCTTTGTCTTGGAAGCAGCCTTTTCCTATCTCTGTTCTGGTTTGGCAGGTGACCAAACACAAAGCCAAAGCCAGTCCTTCCATTCTCACTGACTCAGCTGGAAAACTCTCCTCTTTCCCCCTGCTTTGCTCTTCCTTTATCACTTCCCTGTGGACAGCAAAGCTTTCCCAGAGCCTGGTCCCCTCCTGCCCAGCACCACCAGTCACCTCCATCAGCACACTTCTCTCTTTACCTCCCAGCTTAACTATATTTTTTCTTTGTCAGCAGCTACTTTGCCTGTTTGGATAACACCTGGTAAATAGTAGTTTGGGTCCCGACCCTGTCTTTGCACTGACGGAGCAAACACAGGACGTGCGTGCCTAGCGAGCCCAGCTCTGCTCTCCAACAAGCCTCTGCCCAAGGCAACGTCCCATCCCTTGCCTGGGCTCCTCCGGACAGCGGAGCGGCCGGGTGACTCTCTGCTTACAGTGATGATTGCTAGTTTTGCTGCTGTCCCCTGGAAATGGGAATCAATCTGCCTGGTCCCTTATGCTAACGGAAGGTGTCAGCATCGGTACAGACTTGTGCATGTTTGCTGAGTTCACACCAACTGGAACAGAGTAGCTCAGTGTTCTTTCTAAAGAGCTCTTTTTTAGCTAATAAGATAAGACACTGATTACGCAGCCAAACAGTTGCCCCAAGTAATCAAAAAATCCCGTTAGCTCCCAAACACGTGCAGGCAAGGGGCCAAAGCCTGCTCTCAGCCTGGCTGGTGCCGTTCGGCTGAGCCCTGTCCGTGCAGCCCCACAGCACAGCCCTTTGTCCCCGCGCTGGTCTGTAAATCCACCCTCAGTGATCCTCTTCCCTTCTGCCTTCAGCAGATGCTCAGTCCTTAAGCGTGGTTCTTAGCCTGCTGCAAACCCACCTTTTCACACCTGAAATACAAATTCTGTGCAGAGCAGTGAAGGCAGGATGAGAGAGCACTTTGCCCTCGTCCAGCCTGGAATCTCCAAACCTGATGGCCACAGCAACATCTGCTGGTAGAACAACATAAATACACAAAACCGAGCAGGCACAGTCGTGATGAGACCTTCGGTTGCGGGTGTTCATCACTTTTCCTAAACCTATGAGTACACAATAAACCTGTTTCACTTTATTTCTATTAGTAGCACTGAGTTACAAGGGTAACACACAATGTTAACAGACAAATACCAGTGTCACAAGTCTTAAAAGAGTTATCCATACATATAGCTTCGTAAGTTATTAGCAATATTGTGTTCTTGGACTCTACTCAATTAGTACTATCACTTAGCTCATACATATTTATCATGTTTATCACACATTTGTCCCTAAATAAAGTGGACAGAAATATGCAAACTCTGACCATAATGTCTTAACAGCAAAATTACTTTCTGGCTTCACTATCCCTCCATAGCACACCTAAAAATAACCACACTCCAGTTCTATCTTTTTTAAAAAAATACAGAATGCACACATTTAATTTGAGGGCTTAACATTCTCATAACAATGTTCTTGGAATCATTAGACAGCTATTGCTACTTACTGCTACTACTCGTACTCGAAGGAAAACCAACCATGATTTTACTACTGCAGCAGCACCGCATTGCAACAAGTCCTGGGAACTTTACAGCCTCATCTCAATTGGACATCCTTTTGCAGAGGTATGAATATTTGTGGCTTTTTAAACCACAAAAGTAAAATGTAGAGAGTTTAGCAACAAAATTCTACCTAAAGCTAATAAGGGAGGCAAAATTAAAGAACCGCTACAAAAGCTTTTCTATCTGACATCTGACGGTTTTGCCCCAGAAGGGGATTCATTTCATTCCCATTTATATTTTGGAGTATTGCCAATGACACTAACAGAAAGGATAAGTGCCCAGTAACTATCTGGTATCATGGCTTACAATTTGAAGTCCATTAGTGCAGCGTAATAACAAGCACAGATCTATTTCCTGCCCTGTGGGTCATCCAATCTATAACAGAACTTCCATAGTCAACAAGGTTCAGTAAATTGACATATTCTTAAAAGGTCTTCCTTGATATATCCTGCTGTTAGATTGTGTCTGACATGTTTTATCATGTTTATACACACGTCCATATGTATGCGTCATACACGTGCACAGGACAGACACGGAGCTGCTGGAGCGGGGCCAGAGGAGCCACGGAGATGGTCCGAGGCTGGAGCAGCTCCCGTGCGAGGACAGGCTGAGAGAGTTGGGGGTGTGCAGCCTGGAGAAGAGAAGGCTCCGGGGAGACCTTCCAGCACCTTCCAGTGCTGAAAGGGGGCTACAGGAGAGATGGGGGGGCTCTGGATCAGGGGGGCAGGGACAGGATGAGGGGGGGTGGGGTTGAAGCTGAAAGAGG
>NW_010140641.1:0-24808 GCF_000699245.1 Pterocles gutturalis | reverse complement strand
TGGCAGGGGCTGGCACTGGGTGGTCTTTGAGTCCCTTCCAACCCAACCCATCCTGTGATTCTATTCTATCATTCTCTATACACGTGCCTCATACATGTTTTTTACATATAACATGTTGATGTGTATGTTTGTACATACGCCCACTGCAGCCTCACTAATCTAATGGCAGGCATGCTGCAAGACTAAACCCAAGTGTCTCAGCGTGTTCCTACCTTGAAGGACACTTTTGACAATGGTGTCTGTGTGATCAGCCAGCAGATCTGCTTTAGCGATCGCAGCCAAGGACAGGTAACTCGACATGTTTCTGCACAGCTCCTTATTGCCCCTCTGCAGAAACTTCACTGCCACTGGGACAGCTAAGGCCATTACTGGAGGTCGATTGTAATTCTGTAAAAACATGAAAAAGCACTGAAAAATAAGCATCTGACAGAAATGATTAAAATGAAGTCTCATGCTAATCAGAGTAGAAAAACAAAATCAAAACAACGGGGAAAAAAAAAGCAAAACACGTCAAGAAAGGTTATGTTTTGGTAACACCACTGAAGGCAGGCTTCAAAGAAAGAGTGAGTAAGGAAATTTAAAACTGCTGCACCAGGAGATGTTAATAACACACCTATTTTTGTCTTCTGCAAGAGGAAAAAACATGATATTAAGTGCACTAGCTAACATTTAACTGCTGTAAGAGAGACATCGCTGCCTTTCTCATGCTAAGCCCCTGCAACTAAATCAAAGGCAAACTGGTCAAATGAGGAAAGAGTACACATGGATAAGTGCACTGGGAGATTTGTTCACAGGGTAATAGTTTTAGTATTGATAATGAATTTTCCTCTAATAATAATTTAGATTTCTTAAAGTCCAGTCAATTTCTCCGAACATTGGAGTCAAGTGAAATTTCTCAAGGCGTCTAACGTACGTCCTCAAAACAGCACCAAGCTTCAGCGATCTCCGGGGGACCTGCACATATGCTTGAGTTTTGACATTCAGCTTTTTGCAACTATTTGTACACCTGAAATTGTGCATGCAGACTATACACATCTATTAAGTTCCCCTATGTAACTGCCCTTGAAACCAGTAGGATACGTCTACGTGTGACTGAGGAACGACATCCTTCCTGGAGCCTCCTTCATCTCCACTCAGTCGTGAGCATCTCTTTGAAATGGGAGTACATCACTGGTTTTTAAAATCATCCTGCAATATGATTATATTTAATTAGCATCTGAAATCGCAGGCAGCCACTGGAACCCAGATGTTTCTGAAAGCAACAAAACCATGCAAATAAAGGCAGCCCAGGCTTAACGCATGCTTATTGTGGAGCAGCACTGAAAAAATTAAATTTAGACTTGAGAAAAAGCAAATCTATTGTTCCACGTGCCTTGCTACATGTCCTCGTAGGCCGGCTCTGCCCCTGTCGCGGTGACTGCCTTTGCCATTAGCCCCACGGAGAGCAGGACTCACCCTATGAAGGCTGCATTGTGCTACTCAACACATGTCAAAGAGCCACGTTTAACCGGCTACGAGGATTTTTCCCTGCAGCACAGAGCTGCCAAGCAGTGGGGTGCTGCAGCCCCGATGGAAGAAGGGGTGCAGGAACTCCGAGGTGTCAAGATGGCTCATCGTGGTAACTGTCATAGGACCCAGAACCACTCTTTTAATGAGCAAAGCCCTTAAAATGAAGGGAGCGTTATGCAGCAGCACGTTTAAATCAACATAATGCCTTCGTCATATTTGGCCGAGGCACTGCTGAGTAGGAGCCAAATTCTGCCTCCAAGTTATACTCCAGGACTCCACGCAGAAAGAACAGGAAGATAAGGTTTGGTCTTCTGACTATGATTGAAAAGATCTAAGAAAATTCCAAAGAACAATATTTTCTTTGCCTGCAATAAAGATAAAACACTTATTTAACAAACGGTTTGAATGCAGACAGAAGGAGAAAGGTTTCATTTGTTCCATTACAAACACCAGGCCATGAATGCACGCTTATGAAAACATGAAGGTGACAATGAAAACCAGATTTCAACGATATGATATAGTGATGTTTGCAAACCTAGGGGACCTCCCTGCTGCTAATATCAACAGGAACACGCTGGGAGATTCAACCCAGCTGTCAGATGTTCATTACTACTTCAACTATCCCTCACGTTTTTTATAAAAACTCATTTTATGACTTTTCTTTTTTTATGCAAAGGAACTTGCTGATAAAAGCTCTGTTTCAGGGAGCAGTAAATGTACTTTCATAACTTTCTCATTTCATTTCAATGAACTCCTTTCTTGAAGCAATCCCTAAGACACTTGGATACGAGCTAGCTCGATTCAGGCACGGCTGCCAACAGCACAAGCTGAACGCTTAGATGAGCCATTGCATACTTCAGTGTTCTCATGAAATACGATTTCTAAAGTATCTCATCTGTAAAGTTTAAGCTGTGCTGCTCTCAGGATCCAAAGCCAGTTACTGTCTCGCCTCCAGGGACTCAAGACAGAAAGGGAGATCAGGGAACTCCTCCAGGAACACGTTTCCCATCAGAAATCACGGTCCCTACCAAAGCCACTCATCCACAGAAAGGCAGAGGGGAGACACCCCCGACAGACCCCTGACCTTCACGGGACGCGGGGCTGTGCCCTGCGCTGGGGTGCAGCTTACGGCTCGTGACTCAGAGATGCCAGGGCAGCGCAGAAGCTAAAGCCTCATCCACGGTCTTGACCAAATGTCTGGCTAGAATAAACCTTTGTGCTTCCCAAACCAAAACCAACAAGAACCTGGGCTGCCAAAAAGGAGTTTTTTCCTTCTTTTAATATTTTACCATAACACACTTTTTTTTTTGGTGCGTCTTCAGAGCAACAGACCAGGGCAAATGGAACTGACCATTGTAAAGTAAAATTTCACTGAAGCAAATTCAGCACTGATGATATTTTTTCTGAAACTCTATTTCTTTTGGACACTTTCAGCCAAAGCAGGTAAGGAATCTCACTAGGTCTGTGGAACAACACATCCTACAAGGAGCTAAGCAGTACCTTCCATGGGACAGTGACACACTTGTGCCACTATTGCTTGAATTTTTATCCATCTGACATGGAGCTGGCGCCCATGAGTTGTTCCCACTGCTGAAGCTCTGGGAACAACCTCAATTTCTGCTTCTAGTCGGGTTAACCGCTCACACAGGTTTCCCTGTGGGTCTCTCCAGGGTGTTATATTCCCCTCCCAACAAGGGGTGATATTGCCTGCAGTCCTGGCTAAAAACACAAAACCACAAACAAACAAAACCAAAACACCCCCAAACTCCCCCTGATTTAATACCAGTTCCCCCTTCCCCTCTCCACTTGAAATGTCCTTTCACCCTCAGCTTGCTTTCTTAAAAAGCCTTGGAACGGCCCATTTCTGTCTCCAAAAGGCTGATAGAGACTGAGATGTCTTATTTTTAGTCTTGCATGCACAGGGAGCAATAGTTCATAGACTACCAAGTTCAACTAGGTCCCACTGTCCTTCTAGTAAATGCTTTTGGGACCATCAATACTTTTTCAGTCTTGTTGTTGCTGCCTCCAGCATTTTGTAAAATATTCTAAGAAATTATCCCAACACTCCCGGCCAGAGCATAACTTCTTTCTAGTCCTCTATTTAGAGCAGTGGCAATTGGATTTCAGTTCAGAGGTCAGTTTTTCTGTGTTGTATCCGGACTCAGCTTTTACGATCAAATTTAAGGGAGATCCTTACTGACAGCGTATCTAACGACCTAAATTTCATGTCATTAAAATCTCTTCGGCATTTTGCTGACTTCCAGAACAATTCAAAAGAATAACCTCTTCCCCGATACTAAATGCTTTCAAATGAATCTTTGTGTAACCACAGAGAGTCCCACATCTCCTGCTTTAATACTCACATGGAATGCAAATACTTAGATTTAACGGAGCATTAAGATAACAAAGTCTGGCAGTGAAGAGACAAGACACTTCCAAAGATAAGGAAGCTGCCAAAACTTTCGATTCACTGCAACAGATGCCATATGCATGTAACAATATACATTAACAACTGGGGTCATATTATTGGTTTTAAACAAATGAAACCACTCAAAAAACATAAAATACAACTGCATTTTAAAAAATAAAACCAAACAGACAACAAATGCATTGCACTCCCTTGCTTTCAGTCCTACCTGCAAGATACAGCTCATGATATCGGATGCAATTTTGGCATGTGGCGTGTCCTCATCTTTTCCAGAAGGCTTCAGGTTGTGTTCTAGACACGACTCCCAGAGAGCCACCAGGGCTTTCCCGTGCTTTTCGATGGACGCCGTCTCCCTGATGGCCGTGGTGATGCGCGTGATGCAGATCTCCACCACAGCCTGGTCGTTGTCGTTGGTCTGGTAGTCCTGGGTCCAACGAAAAGACATTTGCCAATGAACGCCCATCCTTGTCAAGGATCACACAGCATTAACCTGAAGATGCGATGTTTTTGTAACTGTGCAGTGTCCATTTTCTCACTTCCACCTTTACAACCAACATTTAACATGATTAAATGCAGAAATTTGAAATACGAAGATGGTCCAAGGGCTGGAGCAGCTGCTGTCTGAGGACAGGCTGAGAGAGTTGGGGGTGTGCAGCCTGGAGAAGAGAAGGCTCCGGGGAGACCTTCCAGCACCTTCCAGTGCTGAAAGGGGGCTACAGGAGAGATGGGGGGGCTCTGGATCAGGGGGTGCAGGGACAGGACAAGGGGGAATGGGTTTAAGCTGAAAGAGGAGAGACCAAGATGAGATCTGGGGAAGAAATGTTTTCCTGTGCGGGGGGTGAGGCAGTGGCCCAGGGTGCCCAGAGCAGCTGTGGATGCCCCATCCCTGGAGGGGTTCAAGGCCAGGCTGGATGAGGCTTTGGGCAACCTGGGCTGGTGGGAGGGGTCCCTGCCCATGGCAGGGGGTGGCACTGGATGGGCTTTGAGGTCCCTTCCAACCCAAACCATTCTGTGATTCTATGAAATTAGTCCCCCCATAGACAATTCACTGTTTTAAGTTTTAATTCTTGTTACTGTAAAGATATGGATTATGCTATCAAACTCTTTTTAGCAGTCTGTCTCAAAGCATGGCCATCGTGACCAGCAAATGCAGCCGCACACCTCAGAACCACTCGCACAGGCTCCTTCTCCCACAACCATCCCAAAACTGGAACTGGAATTGTTACATCTGCAATATCTATGGCGAAATGCAGGCTCCCAAATATTTCACACCTTGTCAAGTCCCTGATGTAAACGCAGTTTCAATTATCATCAATGTAAAATGAATAAAAGTTAATTAAATAGACTTTATCACAAAATCCCATAATCCCCCATAACTCCTGACACAGATGCCACGTGGCTAGGAAATGGCAGTGCTTCACCATAAATAAAAGACTCAGAATGCACAGACACCATCCCTCTGTCTAACCTGTGCTGTTCCACCCTAAAAAGTAATTAAGATGAAAAGCAGGCTGAAGCATTCATCCAAACTCACTGGTTTTCCTCAATGAAGCACCATCATTTTTAAAGGGCTGGAGCCAAGCCCAGCACCCACTTGCAGAGGTGCAGCTCCCGAGCGAGCTCCGGGGGTCTCTGCGCCGCAGGGGGTGTGACAGCGTATCACCAGCAGAACCCACAACATTTGTGTCTGTCCCGAAGCAATTCACTGCATTTATTCACAGCTGGCCCTCTACAAGCTTTGCTTGGCATGACAGAAAAATCCAAGTGCTTATTAAAACAAGAAAACGCTTCTTTTGTTTAAGGTCACCTACTGATAACGAGGCGAGCAAGGACGGCGCCAGAGCAAACCTCTGGCGAGGGTCACAGTCGCTGGCTGTGCGTGGACACGGAGAACAGAGCGGTCCTGTCCACACTGCTGTGAAATTCCTCATATTTGGGGAAAAACACACACACCTCTCAGCCAAACCTGGAGTGCCAGGACAGCGCTGGAGCAGCCCCCCTGTCTCCAGAGCCCTCTGCTGGGAACAGCTCCGCAGCTCAGAGGCGGGATGCTGCGGGATGCTTTAGCTGCTAAGTGCAGGCTGGTGTGCTTGTAAAAGACATTTGGGAGTGAAATCAGGTATTTTCTCTCAAAAAGTAGATTAGGAGGAATTTGTGTAAAATTCCTGATAATCTGCGGTTAGGTGAGTTAAAGTACATCACAAACAGCAGAGGCAATGGCCAAAATACTGTGATTAATGTTCTGAAAGGCTGTGCAGATGTAATTGCCTGGCCTGATGGATGAGTCAGCTCTTGTTGCGACCAGCAACACCGTGATCAATGCTCCGAGAGTCAGAGGTTTGCACGTTGCCAAAACTGATTTCTAAAATCACATGCTGTATGGAGTGCCAGAAAAGAGCTGAGAACATGTACGTGTTGCTAATGGAATATCCTGAGGCTCAAAAAACATTCTCCCTTCCCTTCAGCGGACTGGAAACAAAGGATAAAGAGGTTTTGGGTTTTTTTTTTTGACAGCAATATTACCAGGTTTACCAAAACCAGTGAGCCTGCCGTCATTCAGAACACTTTCTGCTGCAAACAGAATACACACGGTATACCTGAAACCTCCTGTTAATCTTTAATATGCCTTAATTTTTTAATAAAAATAATGATAAAGATCAACTTGAAATATCTTTAATGGAAATCCAGCTAGTGGGAACTGGATTTTTAAATCTTACACTTTGCTTGCCATTCTTGAGTTTTCATAGAAACTTAAATTGTGTGTGTCCCTGTCTTCAATGTTTTATTTATACAATAAATTTAAGTTCATGAAAAACGATGAAGCACAGTGTTTCACTTACCACAGATGAACTAATTATTCTTATTTGTTCAAGAGCTTCTGAGAGGCTTCCCTCGATTTCAGCATCCTCTAAGGAGAAAAGATCCCCTGCACGGGAAAGGTCCTTTTGTGACAAAACCAGCCCAAACAGATGATGCATGGCTGCGCCCGCTCGCTGCCGCTCAGCCGGACCTCTGCATGCACCAGGGGCATGAGTGACTCTGGGGACAGAACAGAAACAATCCTGGGGACCAGCAATCAGATGAATATGGAGAATAAATCCAGGGCATATTTCAAGACTTCCTTGGTCTCAATCTAAAAGAAAAGAAAACAAAAAATTAACTGCATGTTGAAGGACCTTTTGCCCTCAAACACTAAGTAGCTTAAAACTTGATAAACAATATATAAGTTTTAATAAATAAGAACAAGTTTTTGTCCTTTCAATGCATATCACCCGAGCAGGATGGTGGCTGGACTAACCGATGACAACCCGCCTTCCTGCGGGCAGTGGCAGAGGCGGCGGGTGAAGCCCTTCCATTTGTTTTCTAGTTTGTTGTGTCTCAACTCCAGAAATTATTATTGTTTAGAAAAACAGTTTTGTTGCCAGAATGATCCTTGCAGTCTTCTCAACTCCTGTAAACCAAACATTTGGCTGAGCTGGCACCACGCACTTCTTGGCTGGGGAATTTAATGGAAGCGGAGCCAAGTGGGGCTGGGCTCAGCACCACGCACAGGCTCATGAAAGAGCCTGGTCCTGCACTTGTGCCCCAAAACTCTGGTGTTTAAAACACCTGCAGAGGAGACAATTGCCTTAATTATAGCAGAAGTTTGTTTTTTTCCATATTTTGGAAGGGCTATTTGTGATTCCAAGACTGCCAGGACTGTGCCTCGGGCTGTGGGTCCCTCTGCTTGTGCACCTTCGAACCGTAGGTCTTCATGGCCAACCTCGGTGCACAGGAGGAAGGGACCAACAGCACAGGGTCCTCCAGGCCCAGAACAGCCTACGGGGCTTGGACACCCTCCTCAGACTTTGCCAAGGCAGGTACAAATCCATCCAGGCACAAAGTGTCTTGGAACCTTCCAAGGGTCTCCATGGTGGCCCTACCAGTAGGAACAGGACAAGGACAGTCTCTCCACCCTCAGCTCCCAATTCTACTACATGTCTTCCATCCTTTCCCACCAACACTATTCAGGATGATGACCAGCAAGCCGCAGTTTCTCAGCCCCAAAGAGCAGCCCTAAGAGTGGGGCCCTCCACGGGCTGCTTGAGGCAGATCTGCAAGGGACGCAGGGCAATGGAAGAGCCTGATGTTGGAGACCCTGCTGAGAAGGGCATGAACCACACCGAGGACATTCACCACCACTCACAGCAGCCACACCGAGCTTCTGCCAGCCAAAGGGACACAGACACATAGTGCATGGCCCTGAGGAAGCTCGGATGCATATGAAAGCAGAGGTTACAAATGGAACCATGATCATCCTCACTCCTTCAACACCATCGTCTCCTACATCATTGATATCTTCTCCATAATGAAGAGTGTGGAGACAAAGACAGCATCATTCAGAGAAATGGCAGAGTAGGCTGTTGTTCGTTGCTTTTTGTGAATCAAAATTTCTTTCTGAATTGAAGTAAACATACTTAAATGTAAAAGACATTCATAAAATATATATGTATGTCCTTTACATTTAGGTATACAACAATTTAAACAAAGTTTAGCTCTTATCATCTGTCTTTGCAGGAATACAAAAGACACACAAAGAGCTGACAAAATTATGACATCAAGGTAGGCATACACTAAATACAGAACTCAAACTCTTGAATAAACGAGTAATCTTCAAATGTTATGCACAGGAAAAGCAGCTGCTAGAACCGGATCAGTCTGCTTTCGCTTGTGCACGTGGCTTAAATGACCTGGTCTGTGTTTCCAATGACAAAAATTTCCCTTTATACAGAGGAAAGAGAAATGTCTTAAAGTTGACATATATTAACTGAATATAAGAGAAGAAGGAATCTTATGGAAAATGGGCTATTCACCACCTGGACCTGCCCGCTGGAGCACGCCATGGCCTGCGGGACGCTCTGTGCAGATGTGTATCTAACCTAGGCATAGACTGACATGAGAACATGTATTAAAACACAAACATTATGTCACAAACCAGCACTTTCCCTGTCTTCACTTATTCATCTAATACAGAATAATTACTGATTTTGAGGCTGGGAAGAGATCTACCAAGCTTGTCCTCCAGGTGGCCCAATGTGGATTCATGGCCAACTCCTCTAGGTTCTTCTCTTGCGTTGATGGACAACGTACTGTGTTGTCACCAACTAGATTGCCTATAATTATTATCTGAGATACAGAGTATCCTTACTCCCTGTTACTTTATTTTATGGTATTTTTCAGGAAAAAAAAAAAAAGCAAAATGTCAAATAAGGGGCTAAGCCAATGCAAAACACTGAGAATCTTCTGGAAATAATGAAACAATCTTTACTATAATAGCATAGACAGCACCTTACACTTGATCTGCCATAAGCCTGATCATAAGTTTTTGTTAATTTTCTCAAATCTGTCAATATCATTACACAGGACTTTTAGTTTGATTATTTGCAGCAAGCCAGAAGTAGAAAAGAGCTAATAGGCTTGCAAACCCCGAAGCACAGCAGGCTGGATCCTCCTGACGGTGGCTATGGCACAAATCACCAGTCACCAAACCGAAGGTGACGATGTAAGCAGAGCAGAGACTGGCCCCATCGTGCTTATACTCAGCAACTCCCAAATTCACAACTACAAGTTCAAAAAGCCGCAGACACAAACTGATTTTTTTTTTTTTTACCTGCTCCCGATCCCACAATGACATCCTCAACGACGGTCAGAGGTGCAAAGGTTGTTCTCGGAAGCCAAGCCTGGCCACTCTGCCCTCCTGCCACCCCAGGCAGCATCCCAGGGCACCGGCAGCGGGAGGCTGGTGGCACGAGGCAGTGAACCCGAAGCTGTTAATTGCCGTGCCAGCAGTAAGGCATCTCAGGAATGCAGGCTAAAGCAGCCTAAAAGTTACCAAGGGCTCTGTCAGGTGACTGCAGGAACCTCAACGCGGAGAGGTCTTATCTCTGAATGAAACGCTCTGTTTCCAGGACAAAATACAAAGCCTACTCCACTTCAGGGTAGTTGTTTTTAATAGAGAAAACAGAACTCTCTGTGTTAGTTGGAAAGCTATCCTTCCCTGGGAAGGAGGTAAAAAAAAAAAAAAACAACAAAAAACAAACCAAACCCTCAGTAAGCTCACACCGTTGGAAAGAAAAGGAAGAACTGAACAGACTTGCTACAGAAGAGAACTTCTGTGCAAAGGAACAAATGCCTTCGTTCTGTGACACCTTACGTGAACACAAAAGGGGGTCCGAAGCTTGGCTTTTAATGTTACTCCCATAAGCAGCACAACAAAGTCTGCACACAGAATTTAGAAAAATGCTCTAGGAACGTTTGAACCCTTGGTTTGATCAGCTGCACTGAAACGCAGCCTCCCCTCCTCTGCCTTTTGCACATGATAGTCCACTCGATGAGCTTCTGTGGAAGAAGAGTTTCTCCAGGAGGCTCTGCTCTCTGCCTGATGGGCAGACACTTCTTATGGAAGCTCTATAGACAACACTAGGGACAATACAGAAAAACATTCACTTCCTGTTAGCTCTTTGAACTGGAATTATAGCAAAACTAATTAATACTTGCATTATGTAAAAGCGCTGAAAAGACTTTCCTTGCATAGGTCTTAAAAGGAGAAAATTGTCCTTTAAGCATCTCCTTGCTCGCTGCATAATTATACTGTGTCCTACTAACAGGCAGCTTGCACTGAGGAAAAGTATAATATGTGTCTTCTAAAATGCTGTCTTTTTAAAATTTTTTTAGAAGGGTCAGGACAGACAATAAAATTGCTTCAGAGTATGGTCACCGAGATGCCTCATCAGCGTGACTCCACATCACCCACCAGATCTTCTCATTCCCATAGCACAGAGATCACTGACTGTCTGGTCAGCATCCCAGGCAGAGCAGGCTTGCACACAAGCAACAGAAAAGAGGCAAAGGGTCTCGCCGAGGTTTGCACATCTTGTGTGGCTCCCCATCGGCACAGTGTCTGGGGGTTCCCTACCTTCCTGTGGTCATGGGGGAGACAAAGCACAACTCCAGCTCTTGCAATGAACTTCAGCTCATCATCATGCAGGAAAAAAAAAGCCTCCGCTTACACCACAGGCCATTTCCACTGGCTCGTGGTGCAGTCCCACATCTAATTCAAAGTTTTGATTCTGATTTTCAACACCTCGTTTCCCTTTTCATGAGGAGCTGAAAGAGCCACGCGCGTTCCCTGGGACCCTGAAGCTGCTCCCCTCCAAGGTGAGTCTCTCAACCTGCTGGAGGCACAGCATTCTTACCAAAGCTCCTTATCAGAAGCAATCGGAATAAAAGCTAGCCTGGCAGGTTTCAGAGCTTGAAGCAAGTGAATTGGTCTGTTTGCAAAATAATTCCCCCAATAATAGGCGATGAACAATAAAAATTCCATGTAAAGGGCAGTTTGGACCTAAGGGCATCCAAAAACCAACTGAACTTTGAGCTAAAAGACAGAGTCTGACAGTTTTATCAGGAACTCAGAGTCTGTAGAATGACATTAGAAGGACAAAAAAAAAATAATCTTTTAAATCAAGGAGGAAGGGCAGAGGATAATTTTTTTTTTTTAATTTACAGTGAAGGCAATTCTACAACAAATGAGAATAATTTCCTTAACTTTCAAAAGACTTGAAATGAAAGTATGGCTGCTTGATTTTACCAGATGGTGCTATCCCACTGAAAACAAGATTGCACCCTTCCAAGAACTGTGAAATGATATTGTTAATCTAGTTCCATGCCAAGCAACATAAATCAAGAAAACCCTCACTATATTTAAGGAACTTTAGGAAACACAGGCCACCTGTTAAGTGAACCTTATAGCATCTTCCAGTTTGCTCATTGCAGAGCAAGAGGCAATTAAAACCTTACTAAACTGATGAACCAATCTTGTACTTGAACCTACATAATGCACCCTCTCCTTGATGGAGCCGTGCCGAGGATGGATGATACCCCAATCCCAGGGCACAGCCAGGGCTCACAGGTGGGACCTGTTTGTGTTAATCTACTCATTCAGCACTTCCCAAACCCCCTTCTCCCCTGTGACACTCGCACCACGCGTGGTTCTCCTCAAACGCTGCAGCACAGCTCCCACCTGGAGCCCTTCCAGCTGATGCTTCTTGTTCTGCACTGAAGGATCAAGTACCACAGGGGGCAAAGCTCTTCGATAAACAAAAGGTAATGTTCATTTTCTGAAATATTAAAGAAATAAATCTAAAAGGTATAAACTGAGCACCCCCTTCAAAAAAGTCACTTAGATTTCAGTGTTAGGGAAATTACACAGGAAAGGAAGGTGGTCTGAGAATCCCCCTTAAATGGGCAGATTTGTGTTAGAGGACTGGGAGGCCAGAGCTCTTGCTTCACCATGGCCATCGTGGGCAAACCACAGCCCAGTGCTTTGACTGCTCCATCTATAAAAAAGAAAAGAAAAAAAAAAAAATCTATTTCCTCACCTTGCAAGCATGTTGCCATTCTTAATACACTGGATTGTCTGAAGCGCTTTGGATGCTTTGGATGAGAGGCACTATAGGAAAGCAAAAGCAAAATAGTATTAGTAACTCTTCGCCTTTTCAGCACCCTGTGTGCAGACTATAAAATATATGCCACATGATCCCTCCAGGAACAGAACTGTGTATTTCACCAAACAGGGTTTAATATTTAGGATGTGGTCCTATAAAAACCAAACAGGACAGCAGCTCTCCCAAACCCTGGGGGAGTTTGGGATGTTATTCACACATGCACGGATGGAACAAAGCGAGGGTTGGATTTCCATTCTCTCTGGGGGTGGGGACAAATGTTTTCGACAACTGCATATTTAGTTTTATTTCACTTTTCCATGAATAGGAGGAAGATTAGAATCAACTTCCATGCAAACTTTTATTCTGTGTATATGATAGGATTCCCTGCTCTTGAAATCCTTCTTCCCCATCTCACAGGAAAAAAAAAAAAAAGTGTTTGTGGAATTAGAAAAGCTGTGTCTCAAACAGTTACAGAAGTTTGTAGTGTCTCCAAGACTGCTGGATACATCCTACCCCACATGTGCCCATCCAGGAAAAAAAGAAAGCCTGGATACATTTCCAGGTTATTTTCAGTCTGAAACTTCCCCAAGAACATTCACATCTGCAATTTATGAACAGAAAACCGCAAGATATTTCAGAGAACTTTTCCCCTCCATGTTACCCTAATAATTTGATGTATTTTTAGGTTTGAAAAGCATTTACTCACTAAAATAGAGCACTCTTTCAAAACTTCTAAATAAAGTTCTCACATTTTTCAGTGAAAGAAAAGGATTAAAGATTATATTGAAAGAGCATCATTTTCACACGGGGTGAATAGACTACAGCAGTTCCCATGGGATCAGCTGCATATATTTAAACTCTTCCCACAAGACAACCATTGTTTCCTACAAGCCTCTCTGGTTTTTTTCTGTCATGACAGGTTTCCACACTTCATGTCGCCTAGAAATCCCATGGATGCTGAGCTGGACCAGACGATGAAACAATAAATTATGAAGTCTACTAATTAGGCGCTAGGGTTAAAAAGGTTTTTTTGCTAATGAAACACCTTGCTGCAGTCCTGGGAGCTGCAAACTGCCTTGCTCTCAACACCCAGTTCCCATGCACAAGGAAGCAGTATTCTTATCGACGGCAACTGCAAAATAACCAGAAGAATTACAGAGCCTCTGCTAAAATCCATCCCTTCTACCAGCCTTGCAGGGCTAGGCTACTGTCCTTGGTTTGAAGCTCAGTATTCTCCCTAGATGTGTAGATGTTCTCCCCTGCCATTCACTGCCTCACGCAGTAGGTTTTATGGGTCAGATGCTGCTTTACGTGGACCAGATTTCACCCATCTCCGAGGCAATCCTGGCTGCGCAATCCCTGCAGAACCCCACTGACGCAGAGTGGTAAGAACACACAACACACCTATACACTTGTTCAGTGCTGCTTTTGCAAGCAGTTTATAACTTGAACAGATTTTTTAAATACAGATATCTACTTGCTAACCTATGTGCTGTCCAGTTTTCTACAATTTTCAGTGTATAAGAAATCAGAGGTTTATGTTTGACTGCTGTTTCAGAACACACCAATGTTATATATGACATTTCACAAGGCTTAGCATTTTTTAACATCAGTGAGACAGATTTGTAAAAATTCCATTTCTAAATATCATCATTATATTAAAATATTATGCTACAATAAACACCCCACTGCTAACACAGAACACATCGCTTCCTGTAACAAACACCAGCACACTCATTGTCATGGTGATGCTGTCAAAACCTGCTCATTTTCTCGTGTTGCTTAACGAGATTGCTTATCTGTGACAAATTTTCAAGCCTGTAGCGATGTTATGGGAAAATAATTCGTTATAGAATTTTACAAAATGTATAAATATGTACTTCTGTCTAAAGAGAGTGAAAGACTAAATGGAACAGAGCACTCAGAGGGACTACAGGATAGGGTCTCTAGGAATGATGCTCTGGAAGTGAAATCACAGCAATAAATAAATTCAAAGTCACTGTCCCTCAAAGTCTCCTGAAATAGCAGTTGCCAAATAATCACTGAACATCCCGAAGTTCCTCCCAGGTACCTGGTAATCCCCTGAAGTTTCCCTTCAGCACATGTTTTAATAGGGTCAGCACCTTCCCTCACCTGCATTTCCACAGCTCCCCTAAGGAATGGCAATAATTCTACAGCACGGGGCACAGAGTGGCTCCGGAGCACGGGGAGGAAAGCGAAACACATTTGAGCCCCAGGATGAGTCCTGAGTGCTGCAGGGTTAATGTCCACGCTGTCACACGCCACAACACACAGGCACTGCTTTTTCTTTCTGCGCCCCTTCAAGATAACTTACGCTTTTCACAAACATCACTGTAATACACTTATACATCTAACACCACAGTTCCTGCGTTCACAGGAAAAAAAACAGTAACAGTCACACTATTAAAGACTACATTTCCTACCCTCTCTTCCATTATTTAATATTTGGATCTGCTACTCAACTCCTTTCCACGCAGTAATTTATTCATTATTGAAAATGTTACATGGATGCATATTTAAGTTAGTTATTCCTACCTCTCAGAAGAGAAAGGTCTGAAAAACATTAATAATTGAAGGCAAATTGTCGCTCTTCAGAGAAATTCTGATAGAATCCATTCCAGTTGTCAGTCCCCCCTCCATCCCCCTGTGTCTGGTATGCAGGGCTGCTGGCTCGGTGCGCTGCCTTGACAAACCAACCGTGCCGTCTATTCAGTTACCCTGGAGTTGTCATGTGGAATCAAGCAAACAAATATCTTCTCTCCATTTTCCCCAACTCCAGCACTCCAAAACAGATCAGAACTAATTCTTCACAAAGCTTAACTTCAGCAGCAGTTTGACTGAAAACACTCGGAGCTTGATATGGAGTTTGAATTAGTTAAAAGGATTTATCAACAGCCAGTGGTTACATTCAGTTAATTAATAACCTGCTTAAGAGTAACGAGGAAATTGCAGAAGTTAATATTACTTATGGGGCCTCTTCTCAGAAGCTGGTGAGAAAGCTGGACCCTTTCAGTGTCTTTAGAGGAAGATTAGCCAGAAGAAAACTCAGGAAAAAGCAGGACGCTGGAAGAAATGCATCCTTTCAGCTGGTACCCATTGCATCTCACCAAAGCACACAACTCCAGCCCTTGGCCAGCCCATAACCGCTCCAGGGGAACCAGTGCCCAGGACCTACCTGAACACCTCCGAAGCCCGACAGCCACAGCAGAGAAATTATTTCTAAATCATTCCCCTGGAATTCTGCACACCAGCTGAACACGCTCTCCTTCCATGCTTAACGCACATCTGTATACTTTCCCTCTTAACTTTTCTTTGATTAATAAATTCCGGATTCCAAATGAATCAACCGTAACTAAAGCCTACCCTACACACAGACCCAGAGGATCTGGACAGAACCGACACTAGCTACGTCCTCCTTCCGTGGGAGAGCCGAGGAGCAAACCCACCCTGGGAGGGTCCCAGCACTGACATTTTTCTAGGAATGGCCAAAGCAATATCAAACGAGCCAACTCAGAACTGCAGTGTGAGGTCAAGTGCTCTTAGCCAGCTGCTGGAAGAAAAGAAAGTCTGTTTGCCCAAAGATAACGAGGAGGCATGTTTGTACCACTCTTGCAGGGCTTTTGTCCTTTTGCAATACAGAAATGTTTTATTAATTATACAGTTTAAATACAATTAGAATACACAGTCACACAAGTCCTCAATTTTGATGGCAAACCCTCTAAATAGCTTTTCTGCTCTTGTTCATTCCACCAGGGCCTCTACAGCCAAATACAAAATTAATAGCGGGTGAACACATACTTTTAATGATGTTAAGAAACTCATTGTTGGTTTTTTTCACTAAAATGCTATTTTGTTCTCTGCATCTTCCTTTTAACTTAGCATGTTACGAACAACACAGCTTGCTTCTCTCCTGCCTCTACGAGGCTCACACACTTGCAAGCTGTTGGCAGAACATAAATATTCTCACTCTAAAAATTATTTTCTAAACAAGAGATTTTTAAAAAGTTTCAAAAGGCAGCTTGGTCTAATGAGGAGAGCATAAAAGAGGGTCTTGGGTTTTACTTCTGCATCCGATAAGAAGTTGCTGAAGCCACCGTACAGTAGGATTTAAGAGATTGATTCCCTCACTCACTGCGAGCCTACTTTTGACTTCTTATAACAACTAAAGCAACACGTCCCCCAGTGTCTGAAAACCTTATAATCCCTCATGTGGAAGGAAAACCAGAACCACAAGCTGGTTTTGTACTTACTCAAACGCAACGCCAGTTGTAGCTAGTGACAGCCCTCAGAAGATTTACATGGAAAAGCTTTTCTGGGAACTACGCTGGAAGGATAAGAGCAGTGTTAACTGTCTTCTCTGACAACCCATCCTCTTAATGGCAGGAGGTGGCCAGCAGAAGGGGGTCCCCACCCAGAGAACCTCTTACTCTGAGGTGAATGTGCTCTGCTCCCAGAATCGTCTGTACCGTCAAAAACAAAACAGACAACAGGCTGGGGTATATAGGACAGCAAAGTAAGGACCAGGTGAGACAGACCCAAAGGAGCTTTGAAGAGAAGACTGATGGTGTTCCCACAGAGTGGCATGGCCCTTTCCAAGCCAGGCACTCGGATCCCCTCCAGCCTGTGCACTCCCTGAGAGGTGTGCCACAACAGCATCACCCTTTACCACCCTGACATCCTCATGCCTGAATTCTTCTGTCTGTTTTTACACTGATGGATTCATTGCTATCCACCATTGGTGGCACTAGGACAATGACATCTTGGCTAGTGCACAATGGCATGTGAAAGAAGACAGCAGGAAGACTGACTCAAGCCACCTCGTGCAGCTGTTTTAAAGTTCTGACCTTCCTCTTGCTGTTTATGAAAACAGTAATCAACTACACAGAGAGCCAAGAAATTACTACTGGACCAGGATATGCTCGGGAAGACAAATGAAACCAGAGACAGCAGAGAGCACTCGAGCACTCACAACTCTAAAGCATACTGCACTCGGTGAACAATCTGTTGTAACAAGGCAAAACAATATATTGTGATAACAAGGCAAAAAGATTGCCACATACATTTTATTATTTGAAAAAGGAGAATTTACTTTCTGAAAACAGTTTTTCCCATCCTAGAAAAAAAAAAAATAAACAAAAAAAACCCCTAGGTTTAACTTTTATTATAATAGCTGCAATGAGTTTTCCTTTTTAAACAAAGCCCTGGAAATATTTATTTTGTTAGGACTTTTAAAAATAAACATCTTGTTAGGAAAGAGACATGCTATTGTTCTCTCTCCGACTAATTGGTGAAGAGAAACAGAATATTCCATATTCATTGCATTGAGCCTGAGTCATGTTATCTTCCATCCAGACAAAGCATTTTCATTTTAATAACGACAATGCTGACAGCTACAATACTGTGCTTGCAGAAGTTTGCTTGTAAATAATTAACAATTGTTGTATAATGACAGTGGGGTTTTTGATAGCTCTATTAATTTCACAGTCAGGCTGGAGTCTCTTTAATTTAGGGTATTCATGAAAATCCAACCCCCTCTCAACCTACTGACACAAAAGGCTAATGGAAAAAATAGGTTTATGTCCCTACAGTCTGTCTCGATGCCAAAAAACTGTTGTACGCCAAGTCAGGAGCAAACCAAGGAGCACAGTATAGCAACTACAGATCATACCTCCAAATGCTTTACGTGTTTGAATAATAATTATCGGATTTTGAAGTTTAAGTCTGTGTTGAGATAAGTAACAAGTTCCCACAGCAAAATTCTGTTCTGCACTGTAGGTCAGTCCCTGGTGGTGGCACTGTCAGAGGACAGAGTCAGCCCAGGATGGGGCACCACCTACTCCTGTCCTTTAAATACGCGCAGTCACGCCTCTCAAAACCTTGCCAAGCAAGCACTGATGAATGTTCCCCTAATCCACTCATCCTTTCAAAACCTGGCAGCATTCCTCTCGTTCTGATGGAATCTGTGAGGATACAAATACCTTGAGGACATGACAACGTTCCCTTGTAAGCAAGTTCTTCACCTAGTTCACATATTCACACTACATAGTTCACTAATTCACAGCTACGACTCTCACAAACATATCAGGAATTTTGTCCAAGAATTGTGGAACTGGATGCAATGTTTCCTCCACCATAAGAGAAGAAACCCCATTTGATTTTTTTCTTTCCCTTCAGATAACACGTCCTGGTGTTTTCATTCCTATGAGAATGGGATGTTTCACTCCAGAAATACCAGAGCCTCTCAAAAGCCCACTGAAGGTCATGGAGGGACTCTTATTGTCATTACAAGGATTTATAGTCTTTTGTTCTCCCAGGAGGTATTTCCTCAAGTTACCTTATGCCCATTTGCTGCCCCAAACAAAGTGGATAATGACACAGACAGATGTGAAGCAACCTTTGGTTTCTATACAGACCAGGTAACAAAAAGCATTTCTGGGCCATGCACTTGACTGGCAGAAGCCAAATATTTGGTGTATTTGCATAGTTTCATACGCTACATGGATTATTCAAGATTGTCAACTATCCTGCCAAATAAAAAAGAGTTAGATATCAACCTAATATTTCTATCAAATTCCATATTAATGACTAAAGCTATTTTCTAACTATTCTAATTATTTTTCCATACTAAGTGTTGCTTGTACTCCAGTTACCCACAAGCACAGCAATCTTGTTTGACACTTTCAGAAAAGCTGTTTATTTCTAAAGGCCAAATCCTTTATACCAGACAAAGTCAAAGCTTCTGTCGAAATTAAAAGAGGCTTTCCCCAAATGAAGACTGAAAACTATAGGATCTGACCCACTGTCTCAGAGGAGCTAGACCCTGCCTCGGCAGCGTAGCTGTGGGTTAGCCAGGTTGGTAGGTGGTTACTGCCCGGCAGCCCTGTCTTGGAGCAATACACAGAGCTCATTAGCAGCTGCACGGCTCCAAAAGCCTCATCTGCATCACAAAAGCCAACATCTGCTGTGCATCTAGGTGCCATCTCGTTGATAAAGTCTATCAGAAATGGAAAAAGTTTACATACTCATCTCTTTATAGCCACTGCTGCTTTGGAGACAGTTCCAAACCACTCGTAGGCAACAACCAACCATCACGACAGGTCCATCCGAGCACTTCAGATACTCTGCAGCCTCCCTGGCTGTGCTGGACAAACTGCAAACACACTGTCTTTTTTTTTTTTTTTTTTTTTAACATATACACATAGATGCACACACACTCTCACATTCTGCATATCAGATAACATTTGCATTACTCACCTGCTCATTTTCCAATTGAACTGTGTATTTTATTACTTCAGGCATGTATTTCCATTCGCTTTGTTTCCCACATACAGGACTTTCTTAATTGAGCTGCATAGTTTATGAACTGTGCTAATTGAGTGGCATAACTCCGCCGCTGAGTTTTTATATACTGTACCGAGCAGAATATTGAGTGCTGGATTTGTGCCACTGGAGTTACAAGCTCTGCAAGCTGAGAAGTACTTTAAGAGTTCCGCTGTATTTTTCACTTCTAACACTTCTATATGTTTTTTCCTACAGATTTCTGTATGTTTTTTTCCTACTTTGTAACACCTGAAATCTGCATTTGGCTTAAGCAAAAGGGTTTTTTTAAGGATAGCCAAGGCAAATTAATTAAACTGTTGATGCCAGCCCAAGTAACCCTTACATTCTGTCCCTGAGAGCAGAAGTCAAGAGAACTTACCCTAGCAGAGCAAAAGTAGCTACTCCCACGCAGAAGGAGAACTGCCTGACCCCAAGGGACTGTTCCACTAGGTGCTCACACTCCTGGTTTCTGGTTAAGAGCCAGAAGCCTTTAAAAGGGTCCTAGGAGCAGGAAGGAAAAGCAGTATTGATAAGTAACCGTGAGAACATGCTGTTCTCAGCCGCCAGGATTTAAGAGCCCAGCAATCAGGGCATGCCTGCTGCAGAGACACGGCGTCTGCAGCCCAGCCTGGTGCTGCACAGCATCCAGCTGCTTCTCATCCTAATTAAGGCTATAGGCTAACAGTGATTATTAATATTAAACACCTACCCTCTGAGGCTACTAATGAATAATCTGTACCATAGACCCACATTCAAAATTAATACAGGCGTTTATGCTAACTTACAAGGAAGAGAAGCAGTGCACACAGATGTGCCGTGCTCACGCCTCTCTTGTGCGCAGGTTCTCCTCTTGGCTACGGACAGATGCCACAGGAAGAGACAGAAAACATTAAAACTTCTGTTCAGAGGCTTAATAAGCTCACCATCGTTAATGCTATACCTCACAGATGAGCACAATGCCTTGAAAGACAAACAAGATGAACAGTACTTCCACCAGAACGTCTAATTTCAATAATAGCATCAGAGCTAAATAGTGGGAGTTATTTGAAGGCTTAAGGAAACCAGTCAGCGGGGGAAAAAAAAAAAAAAAGGCAGCAACTCATGGGACAAGTTATTTAAATGAATTAATGTAAGCACTAATATAGTTATGTAAATGTCTTACCAGGACAAAGTTTTGTTTGCTACATTTGTAGAAGAAAGCTTCCATATAAATTAGTGAGCGTGAAACCAGAGAAATGTAGGGTTGGAAAGTCCTCAGGAGATTACCTAACGCACCTCCTTATGCTGAGGCAAGAGCTGTCAGGTCTAGGCACACCTGATGTTTGTTCTGAGCTTGATTCCCTAAGCAAAGCTTTTCAACACTTCGTAATTTGGAATTTACGCAGTAGCCAAAGACTACTCCTGTGAGCAAACTTTGCCTCACAAGATTTTCATAACCTCAGCTTCTTTGCGGGTTTGTTCTTTTTTTTTGTTAGTTTGTGGTTTTTTGCAAGGTTGAGATTTTTTTTTTTGGGTGGTACCTGTTGTCTTTTTTCCTTAAGCATTCCCTGAGAATCTCCTGCTCTAGAGCTGTGGCACACAGACAACAGCAGGGACTCCAGTATGAAACCAACTCCTTGAATTTTCAAAACATATTGCAGAGAAACCATTTTTCTCTCATGAACTAAAAATTGAAAGCAATAGTCTCTGCAACATAAGTCAACACCTGAGCCTTTGTGTCCAAAACTTGATTCTCAGGTTTTCCCCAGCAGGTCTCAATTTACCCAATAGTGAGGTGTACACATTGCATTAAAATCAAGTAACAGAAAATTCAGTGTTCAAGTCCAACTCAGTAGTAAATTGATCCAATTTTGTTGTCAATTACGTTAGAGAGAAAAAGGAGAAAATAGGGAAAAAAATCAGATTTCAGGTATTTCAGGTAAGTTTAATCTTACATTTGAAAGGTGCAAACTCACCACATACATCTACATGGAGAACTCTGCAAGACATCTGGAAGGCTCAACCCCAAAACAGTTACATCATGGACTTAGGAGATGTGTTAGGAGGTAGCAGATCTTAAATCAGCAAGTTACTGAACTTAACTTCAACCATATGAGTAACAGCCTCATTCTTTTTAATTATTCATTGTCCCCTTTCACAGAGTCAGTGAATTACAGTGCAGTAGGGATTGGAAGGCACCTCCAGTGACGATCTAGTGCCCATCAGGTATTTATATGCATTGATAAGATCTCCCTGAGCCCTCTCTGCTCCAGGCTAAGCAGTCTCAGCTCTCTCAGCCGCTCCCTCTAGATCAGGTACTCTCACCACCTCATCTTCCTGGCTCTTGGCTGGACTCACTCCAGGATGTCCCTGTCTTGTACTGAGGACCGCAGCACCAGACCCAGCACTCCAGACACATCTCACCAGTGCGGAGCAGAGGGGAAGGACAACCTCCCTCAAGCAGCGGGCACTGCTCTGCCTGAGGCAGCCCGCTGTACTGTCGTCTGCCTCTGCTGCAAGGGCACGTCGCTGGCTCACGAGCCCCTGGAAGTCCTCTGTATCCACAAACTTCTGTAGATGCTGGTTCAGCTTTTCACACATTGTTTTCAAATGTTTTTATTTACTGCTTTTGAGAATCAGGCTTTAGAACAACGTAAGCAGGCACTACAGAGAAGAGTCACGGCTGTTACAACTGGACTCAAGCTCATTACACGTAAGACATAAATCAGATACTGGTATTGTAATACATAGTGACTTACAAGAGAAAAAGTGTTGGTATTCTAGAGTTAAAACTGCTCCAACAGAGCCGTCAGCCTTACCTGGAAGTTTTCTGATGCTCAAATAAACCTTCTCCAATTCCATGTTCTCATTAATTCTTACAAAGAGACTCTTTCCTACTGGCTACCGTAACAATGCTCTGACAACAGAGAGGGTAAAAGAGAATGGCATTTTCTTGTCTAAATAATATCCAATATCAGTTCCACCTATCACATCTCATTAACAGAAAAAAAACCTGTAAAGCCTTCCTGAATGCCTTCAAATCTCTCTGATGGATTTCATTAGCATTATTTCACCTTAAAAATTATGAAAACTACTTCAGATTTGCAGTCTAATAGTACCTTCACCCACCCTACATTATACTCCCAGAAAAGGGTTAATGTCATGCATATATACAGACTAAGGACTTTTTTATTTTAATGGCAAGGCAACAAAGAAATTCACTTAATGACAAGTCCTTGGACTAATGTATTATTCATTTTGTTGTGTGACAGTAGAACAAAATTGTATCCATAAATATATAATGTTGTACACCACTTTTTAATGTAGTTTACATTTATGAAATAATTGGCTGTCTTTCACCACATTATCCTCTCTTTATTCACTTTTTTTTTAAGCGGATGTCATAAAATGCAGTTCATGACAGCAGACGCATACATTCCAGGAACAGAGGCAGCAACGGGCCTGGATAAACCTATGAATTTCAACCTCTATTTCTGAAAAACGTTTTCTGGTCTCTGGAAGGATACAGCCAGGGAGCCCAGCCAGGAGCACAAGGAGACAAGGCCAGAGACAGGACTGCCAAGGCTACGGCTAGGTCCAAAGTCCAGGAAACGGGGCTAGATGGAAGCTATAATGGGCTTGTACAACGGGTCCATGCAGGAGTCAAGCTACTTACAGCATCAGTCTGAGGTCCATCCAGGACTGAGGAACTCAGCTGGAGCTGAACTGGGGCCCCTGGGCAGGTGTGGGAGGGGGCTCCAGCTGAGGCCTCAGGACCATCAAGGCCTGTCGGCGCACTCAGAGCACAAACACTGTCCAGGTTCTATTACTCATTTGCTCAAATTTTGTTTGCCTTCATAAATTGTTACAAGGAGTATTTGCAGATTATTTTATCCTTTCCAGTCACCCGTGTGGTCTCTCCAGTTGTTGCCCTTGCATGCTTCAGGTTCACATCCACTTCTGAGTTATGTACCTGTCCTGGTGTCAGCTGGGACAGAGTTAACTCTCTTCACAGTAGCTAGTGTTAGGCTCTGGTTTGGGTTTGTGCTGAGAAGGCTGATCACACACTGATGGTTAGAGCTGCTGCCAGGATAGTCCAGGCACCACCTGAGCATCTCAGCCAAGACATTGTAAAGCACGTAACAAAACCTATTCCTTCCACAAGTCTGCATCCTACTAAAACTTTCACAAATCTGCATGCTTGTGCCTATCGACAAGAGATTAATCTTATGGACATAAACCGGGAATTTCACAGTGCCAGACAAACGCTGCTCAACTGCCAAAACCAACACTGAATCATTGCTTGAGCAGCAATTAAACTAGAACAATGCAGATACCCGCAGCCTTCCTTTAATCATTCTCCCAATCCTGTGTTAATTAGCCAGGCTGCAGTAACTCCAGAAACGATGAGCCTATACCAGAATAAAAAGTAAAATTACATTAAAAATGCAGTAAATTATACAACACGCTTTCCTATCAAAATATTTGAAAAGTCATGTCCAAAAGTACATATCCTACAAAGATCCCAGGCCTGTTCATTAGACTTTCTTGTATCGCAGATCCCCAGCTGCCGTTACCGATCAAATTAAAACATGGTGTTCCAGAGCCGGCAGGGCTCAGCGGGCACGGGCACCGCAGGGAAAGGCCACCGTGGTGTTGGAGCAGAGCCTGGGGTGGCAGAGGGCGTGTGGGCATCGCCCCTGGGGTAAATGAAGGGGAAGGGGCCAAACCTTGCTTCTCCAGCTCCGCATACGTGCACCGTGCAGGCACGAAACTGACGAATTTATATAAAAGCAGGGGAAGCGGACATAACCACTCAGGTGTTAGAAACTCCACAGTTTTTGGCACCTTTTAAGTGGCACTTCAGGCCCCTTCCTCTGCACAGGGCTGTGTTAGCTTCCCCCTGGCAAGAAAGATTCCCGAATTCTGTGGTGACAGCTGCCTTGCGCCTCACAGCACTGCACCCTCCTTCGGCTCCGCTGCCCTCACACGGCACCATCCCTTCCCCTACCTCGGGGAGACACCGGCCTCGGGGCTGCGGCTCCACGGCGAGGCCGGGGCTGAGGGA